>NW_025728287.1:4855565-4886829 GCF_021461385.2 Schistocerca piceifrons
GATGCAGTAAAGAAGGATTAGTGGATCGGAAATGAGATTGTCGTATCCCAAAAGAATATCCTGTCGATTCCATAGAAACGTTACTCGATTTAGAAGGAAAAGGCTTAGAACAAATAGTATTTCATAGCGACGCCATTTCCGTGTGAATTCGTCAATGGGTGGGAGTGAGGGATGCAGTAAAGAAGGATTAGTGGATCGGAAATGAGATTGTCGTATGCCAAAAGAAAACCCTGTCGTTTCCATAGAAACGTTACTCGATTTAGAAGGAGAAGTCATAGAACCCATAGTATTTCATAGCGACGCAATTTCCGTGTGAATTCTTCAATGTGTGGGAGTGAGCGATGCATTAAAGAAGGGTTAGTGGATCGGAAATGAGTTTGTCGTATCCCAAAAGAAATCCTGTCGTTTCCATAGAAACGTTACTCGATTTAGAAGGAAATGTCTTAGAACACATAGTATTTCATAGCGACGCAATTTCCGTGTGAATTCGTCAATGAGTGGGAGTGAGTGAAGCAGTAAAGGAGGATTAGTGGATCGGAAATGAGATTGTCGTATCCCAAAAGAAAATCCTGTCGTTTCCATAGAAACGTTACTCGATTTAGAAGGAAATGTCTTAGAACACATAGTATTTCATAGCGACGCAATTTCCGTGTGAATTCGTCAATGAGTGGAGTGAGGGATGCAGTAAAAAAGGATTAGTGGATCGGAAATGAGATTGTCGTATCCCAAAAGAAAATCCTGTCGTTTCCATAGAAACGTTACTCGATTTATAAGGAGAAGTCATAGAACCCATAGTATTTCATAGCGACGCAATTTCCGTGTGATTCGTCAATGAGTGTGAGTGAGGGATGCAGTAAAGAAGGATTAGTGGATCGGAGATGAGATTGTCGTATCCAAAAGAAAATCCTGTCGTTTCCATAGAAACGTTACTCGACTTAGAAGGAAATGTCTTAGAACACATAGTATTTCATAGCGACGCAATTTCCGTGTGAATTCGTCAATGAGTGGGAGTGAGGGATGCAGTAAAGAAGGATTAGTGGATCGGAAATGAGATTGTCGTATCCCAAAACAAAATCCTGTCGTATTCATAGAAACGTTACTCGATTGGGAAGGAGATGTCATAGAACCCATAGTATTTCATAGCGACGCAATTTCCGTGTGAATTCGTTAGTGTGTGGGAGTGAGGGATGCAGTGAAGAAGGATTAGTGATCGGAAATGAGATTGTCGTTTCGAAAAGAAAATCTTGTCGTTTCCATAGAAACGTTACTCGATTTAGAAGGAAATGTCTTGGAACACATAGTATTTCATAACGACGCAATTTCCGTGTGAATTCGTCAATGTGTGGGAGTGAGGGATGCAGTAAAGAAGGATTAGGGATCGGAAATGAGATTGTCGTATCCCAAAAGAAAATCCTGTCGTTTCCATAGACACGTTACTCGATTTAGAAGGAAATGTCTTGGAACACATAGTATTTCATAACGACGCAAGTTTTGTGTGATTTCGTCAATGTGTGGGAGTGAGGGACACAGTAAAGAAGGTTAGTAGATCGGAAATGAGATTGTCGTATCCCAAAAGAAAATCCTGTCGTTTCCATAGAAACGTTACTCGATTTAGAAGGAGAAGTCATAGAACCCGTAGTATTTCATAGCGACGCAATTTCTGTGCTATTTCGTCAATGTGGAGGAGCTAGGGATGCAATGAAAAAGGAATAGTGCATCGAGAAGGAGATACTCGTATCGCAAATGAAAATCCTTCGTTTCCATAGAAACGATACTCGATTTAGAAGGGAAATGTCTTAGAACACATAGTATTTCATAGCGACGCAATTTCCGTGTGAATTCGTCAATGTGTGGGAGTGAGGGATGCAGTATAGAAGGATTAGTGGATCAGAAATGAGATTGTCGTATCCCAAAAGAAAATACTGTCGTTTCCATAGAAACGTTACTCAATTTAGAAGGAAATGTCTTAGAACACATAGTATTTCATAGCGACGCAATTTCCGTGTGAATTTGTCAACGAGTGGGAGCGAGGGATGCAGTAAAGAAGGATTAGTGGATCGGAAATGAGATTGTCGTATCCCAAAAGAAAATCCTGTCGTTTCCATAGAAACGTTACTCGATTTTGAAGGAGAAGCCATAGAACACATAGTATTTCATAGCGACGCAATTGCTGTGTTATTTCGTCAATGTGTGGGAGTGAGGGATGCAATAAAGAAGGAATAGTGCATCGAGAAGGAGATACTCGTATCGCAAAAGAAAAGCCAGTCGTTTCTATAGAAACGATACTCGATTTAGAAGGAGAAGTCGTAGAACCCATAGTATTTCATAGCGACGCAATTTCCGTGTGAATTCGTCAATGAGTGGGAGTGAGGGATGCAGTAAAGAAGGATTAGTGGATCGGAAATGAGATTGTCGTATCCCAAAACAAAATCCGGTCGTATTCATAGAAACGTTACTCGATTGGGAAGGAGATGTCATAGAACCCATAGTATTTCATAGCGACGCAATTTCCGTGTGAATTCGTTAATGTGTGGGAGTGAGGGATGCAGTAAAGAAGGATTAGTGGATCGGAAATGAGATTGTCGTTTCCGAAAAGAAATCTTGTCGTTTCCATAGAAACGTTACTCGATTAGAAGGAAATGTCTTGGAACACATAGTATTTCATACGACGCAATTTCCGTGTGAATTCGTCAATGTGTGGGAGTGAGGATGCAGTAAAGAAGGATTAGTGGATTGGAAATGAGATTGTCGTATCCCAAAAGAAAATCCTGTCCATAGAAACGTTACTCGATTTAGAAGGAGAAGTCATAGAACCCATAGTACTTCATAGCGACGCAATTTCCGTGTGAATTCGTCAGTGTGAGGGAGTGAGGGATGCAGTGAAGAAGGATTAGTGGATCGGAAATGAGATTGTCGTATCCCAAAAGAAAATCCTGTCGTTTCCATAGAAACGTTACTCGATTTAGAAGGAAATGTCTTGGAACACATAGTATTTCATAGCGACGCAAGTTTTGTGTGATTTCGTCAATGTGTGGGAGTGAGGGACACAGTAAAGAAGGTTTAGTAGATCGGAAATGAGATTGTCGTATCCCAAAAGAAAATCCTGTCGTTTCCATAGAAACGTTACTCGATTTAGAAGGAGAAGTCATAGAACCCGTAGTATTTCATAGCGACGCAATTTCTGAGCTATTTCGTCAATGTGGAGGAGCTAGGGATGCAATGAAAAAGGAATAGTGCTTCGAGAAGGAGATACTCGTATCGCAAATGAAAATCCTTTCGTTTCCATAGAAACGATACTCGATTTAGAAGGAAATGTCTTGGAACACATAGTATTTCATAGCGACGCAATTTCCGTGTGAATTCGTCAATGTGTGGGAGTGAGGGATGCAGTAAAGAAGGATTAGTGGATCAGAAATGAGATTGTCGTATCCCAAAAGAAAATACTGTCGTTTCCATAGAAACGTTACTCAATTTAGAAGGAAATGTCTTAGAACACATAGTATTTCATAGCGACGCAATTTCCGTGTGAATTTGTCAACGAGTGGGAGTGAGGGATGCAGTAAAGAAGGATTAGTGGATCGGAAATGAGATTGTCGTATCCCAAAAGAAAATCCTGTCGTTTCCATAGACACGTTACTCGATTTTGAAGGAGAAGTCGTAGAACACATAGTATTTCATAGCGACGCAATTGCTGTGTTATTTCGTCAATGTGTGGGAGTGAGGGATGCAATAAAGAAGGAATAGTGCATCGAGAAGGAGATACTCGTATCGCAAAAGAAAAGCCAGTCGTTTCTATAGAAACGATACTCGATTTAGAAGGAGAAGTCGTAGAACCCATAGTATTTCATAGCGACGCAATTTCCGTGTGAATTCGTCAATGAGTGGGAGTGAGGGATGCAGTAAAGAAGGATTAGTGGATCGGAAATGAGATTGTCGTATCCCAAAAGAAAATCCTTTCGTTTCCATAGAAACGTTCCTCTATTTAGCAGGAGAAGTCATAGAACACATAGTATTTCATAGTGACGCAATTTCTGTGTTAATTCGCCAATGTGAGGGAGCTAGGGATGCAATACAGAAGGAATAGTGCATCGAGAAGGAGATACTCGTATCGCAAAAGAAAAGTCAGTCGTTTCCATAGAAACGATACTCGATTTAGAAGGAGAAGTCATAGAACACATAGCATTTCAGAGCGACGCAATTTCCGTGTGAATTCGTCAATGAGTGGGAGTGAGGGATGCAGTAAAGAAGGATTAGAGGATCGGAAATGAGATTGTCGTATCCAAAAGAAAATCCTGTCATTTTCATAGAAACGTTACTCGATTCAGAAGGAATTGTCTTAGAACACATAGTATTTCATAGCGACGCAAATTCCGTGTGAATTCGTCAATGTGTGGGAGTGAGGGATGCTGTAAAGAAGGATTAGTGGATCGGAAATGTGATTGTCGTATCCCAAAAGAAAATCCTTTCGTTTCCATAGAAATGTTACTCGATTTAGGTGGAAATGGCTTAGAACACATAGTATTTCATAGCGACGCAATTTCCGTGTGAAATCGTCAATGAGTGGGAGTGAGGGATGCGGTAAAGAAGGATTAGAGGATCGGAAATGAGATTGTCGTATGCCAAAAGAAAATCCTGTTGTCTCCATAGAAGCGTTACTCGATTTAGAAGGATATGTCATAGAACCCATAGTATTTCATTGCGACGCAATTGCTGTGTTAATTTGTCAATGAGTGGGAGTGAGGGATGCAGTAAAGAAGGATTAGTGGATCGGAAATGAGATTGTCGTATCCCAAAAGAAAATCCTGTCGATTCCATAGAAACGTTACTCGATTTAGAAGGAAAAGGCTTAGAACACATAGTATTTCATAGCGACGCCATTTCCGTGTGAATTCGTCAATGGGTGGGAGTGAGGGATGCAGTAAAGAAGGATTAGTGGATCGGAAATGAGATTGTCGTATCCCAAAAGAAAACCCTGTCGTTTCCATAGAAACGTTACTCGATTTAGAAGGAGAAGTCATAGAACCCATAGTATTTCATAGCGACGCAATTTCCGTGTGAATTTTTCAATGTGTGGGAGTGAGGGATGCATTAAAGAAGGATTAGTGGATCGGAAATGAGATTGTCGTATCCCAAAAGAAAATCCTGTCGTTTCCATAGAAACGTTACTCGATTTTGAAGGAGAAGCCATAGAACACATAGTATTTCATAGCGACGCAATTGCTGTGTTATTTCGTCAATGTGTGGGAGTGAGGGATGCAATAAAGAAGGAATAGTGCATCGAGAAGGAGATACTCGTATCGCAAAAGAAAAGCCAGTCGTTTCTATAGAAACGATACTCGATTTAGAAGGAGAAGTCGTAGAACCCATAGTATTTCATAGCGACGCAATTTCCGTGTGAATTCGTCAATGAGTGGGAGTGAGGGATGCAGTAAAGAAGGATTAGTGGATCGGAAATGAGATTGTCGTATCCCAAAACAAAATCCTGTCGTATTCATAGAAACGTTACTCGATTGGGAAGGAGATGTCATAGAACCCATAGTATTTCATAGCGACGCAATTTCCGTGTGAATTCGTTAATGTGTGGGAGTGAGGGATGCAGTAAAGAAGGATTAGTGGATCGGAAATGAGATTGTCGTTTCCGAAAAGAAAATCTTGTCGTTTCCATAGAAACGTTACTCGATTTCGAAGGAAATGTCTTGGAACACATAGTATTTCATAACGACGCAATTTCCGTGTGAATTCGTCAATGTGTGGGAGTGAGGGATGCAGTAAAGAAGGATTAGTGGATTGGAAATGAGATTGTCGTATCCCAAAAGAAAATCCTGCCGTTTCCATAGAAACGTTACTCGATTTAGAAGGAGAAGTCATAGAACCCATAGTACTTCATAGCGACGCAATTTCCGTGTGAATTCGTCAGTGTGAGGGAGTGAGGGATGCAGTGAAGAAGGATTAGTGGATCGGAAATGAGATTGTCGTATCCCAAAAGAAAATCCTGTCGTTTCCATAGAAACGTTACTCGATTTAGAAGGAGAAGTCATACAACCCATAGTATTTCATAGCGACGCAATTTCCGTATGAATTCGTCAATGTGTGTGAGTGAGGAATGCAGTAAAGCAGGATTAGTGGATCGGAAATGAGATTGTCGTATCCCAAAAGAAAATCCTGTCGTTTCCATAGAAACGTTACTCGATTTAGAAAGAAATGTCTTAGAACACATAGTATTTCATAGCGACGCAATTTCCGTGTGAATTCTTCAATGTGTGGGAGTGAGGGATGCAGTAAAGAAGGATTAGTGGATCAGAATGAGATTGTCGTATCAGAAAAGAAAATACTGTCGTTTCCATAGAAACGTTACTCAATTTAGAAGGAAATGTCTTAGAACACATAGTATTTCATAGCGTCGCAATTTCCGTGCGAATTCGTCAACGAGTGGGAGTGAGGGATGCAGTAAAGAAGGATTAGTGGATCAGAAATGAGATTGTCGTATCACAAAAAAAAATCCTGTCGTTTCCATAGAAACGTTACTCGATTTTGAAGGAGAAGTCATAGAACGCATAGTATTTCATAGCGACGCAATTGCTGTGTTATTTCGTCAATGTGTGGGAGTGAGGAATGCAATAAAGGAGGAATAGTTCATCGAGAAGGAGATACTCGTATCGCAAAAGAAATGCCAGTCGTTTAGATAGAAACGATACTCGATTTAGAAGGAGAAGTCGTGGTACCCATAGTATTTCATAGCGACGCAATTTCCGTGTGAATTCGTCAATGAGTGGGAGTGAGGGATGCAGTAAAGAAGAATTAGTGGATCGGAAATGAGATTGTCGTATCCCAAAAGAAAATCCTTTCGTTTCCATAGAAACGTTACTCGATTTAGAAGGAGAAGTCATAGGACACATAGTATCTCATAGCGACGCAATTTCTGTGTTAATTCGCCAATGTGAGGGAGCTAGTGATGCAATACAGAAGGAATAGTGCATCGAGAAGGAGATACTCGTATCGCAAAAGAAAAGCCAGTCGTTTCCATAGAAACGATACTCGATTTAGAAGGAGAAGTCATAGAGCACATAGTATTTCATAGCGACGCAATTTCCGTGTGAATTCGTCAATGTGTGGGAGTGAGGGATGCAGTAAAGAAGGATTAGTGGATCGGAAATGAGATTGTCGTATCCCAAAAGAAAATCCTTTCGTTTCCATAGAAACGTACCTCGATTTAGAAGGAGAAGTCATAGAACACATAGTATTTCATAGCGACGCAATTTCCGTGTGAATTCGTCAATGAGTGGGAGTGCGGGATGCAGTAAAGAAGGATTAGAGGATCGGAAATGAGATTGTCGTATCCCAAAAGAAAATCCTGTCATTTCCATAGAAACGTTACTCGATTCAGAAGGAATTGTCTTAGAACACATTGTATTTCATAGCAACGCAATTTCCGTGTGAATTCGTCAATGAGTGGGAGTGAGGGATGCAGTAAATAAGGACTAGTGGATCGGAAATGAGATTGTCGTATCCCAAAAGAAAATCCTGTCGTCTCCATAGAAGCGTTACTCGATTTAGAAGGATATGTCATAGACCCATAGTATTTCATTGCGGCGCAATTGCTGTGTTAATTCGTCAATGAGTGTAAGTGAGGGATGCAGTAAAGAAGGATTAGTGGATCGGAAATGAGATTGTCGTATCCCAAAAGAAAATCCTGTCGTTTCCATAGAAACGTTACTCGATTTAGAAGGAGAAGACATAGAACACATAGTATTTCATAGCGACGCAATATCCGTGTGAATTCGTCAATGTGTGGGAGTGAGGGATGCAATACAGAAGGAATAGTGCATCGAGAAGGAGATACTCGTATCGCAAAAGAAAAGCCATTCGTTTCCATAGAAACGATACTCGATTTAGAAGGAGAAGTCATAGAACCCATAGTATTTCATAGCGACGCAATTTCCGTGTGAATTCGTCAATGAGTGGGAGTGAGGGATGCAGTAAAGAAGGATTAGAGGATCGGAAATGAGATTGTTGTATCCCAAACGAAAATCCTGTCGTTTCCATAGAAACGTTACTCGATTAGAAGGAAATGTCATAGAACCCATAGTATTTCGTAGCGACGCAATATCCGTGTGAATTCGTCAATGTGAGGGAGTGAGGGATGCAGTAAAGAAGGATTAGTGGATCGGAAATGAGATTGTCGTATCCCAAAAGAAAATCCTGTCGTTTCCATAGAAACGTTATTCGATTTAGAAGGAAATGTCTTGGAACACATAGTATTTCATAGCGACGCAAGTTTTGTGTGATTTCGTTAATGTGTGGGAGTGAGGGACACAGTAAAGAAGGTTTAGTAGATCGGAAATGGTATTGTCGTATCCCAAAAGAAAATCCTGTCGTTTCCATAGAAACGTTACTCGATTTAGAAGGAGAAGTCATAGAACCCGTAGTATTTCGTAGCGACGCAATTTCTGTGCTATTTCGTCAATGTGGAGGAGCTAGGGATGCAATGAAAAAGGAATAGTGCTTCGAGAAGGAGATACTCGTATCGCAAATGAAAATCCTTTCGTTTCCATAGAAACGATACTCGATTTAGAAGGAAATGTCTTAGAACACATAGTATTTCATAGCGACGCAATTTCCGTGTGAATTCGTCAATGTGTGGGAGTGAGGGATGCAGTAAAGAAGGATTAGTGGATCAGAAATGAGATTGTCGTATCCCAAAAGAAAATACTGTCGTTTCCATAGAAACGTTACTCAATTTAGAAGGAAATGTCTTAGAACACATAGTATTTCATAGCGACGCAATTTCCGTGTGAATTTGTCAACGAGTGGGAGTGAGGGATGCAGTAAAGAAGGATTAGTGGATCGGAAATGAGATTGTCGTATCCCAAAAGAAAATCCTGTCGTTTCCATAGAAACGTTACTCAATTTTGAAGGAGAAGTCACAGAACACATAGTATTTCATAGCGACGCAATTGCTGTGTTATTTCGTCAATGTGTGGGAGTGAGGGATGCAATAAAGAAGGAATAGTGCATCGAGAAGGAGATACTCGTATCGCAAAAGAAAAGCCAGTCGTTTCTATAGAAACGATACTCGATTTAGAAGGAGAAGTCGTAGAACCCATAGTATTTCATAGCGACGCAATTTCCGTGTGAATTCGTCAATGAGTGGGAGTGAGGGATGCAGTAAAGAAGGATTAGTGGATCGGAAATGAGATTGTCGTATCCCAAAAGAAAATCCTTTCGTTTCCATAGAAACGTTCCTCGATTTAGAAGGAGAAGTCATAGAACACATAGTATTTCATAGTGACGCAATTTCTGTGTTAATTCGCCAATGTGAGGGAGCTGGGGATGCAATACAGAAGGAATAGTGCATCGAGAAGGAGATACTCGTATCGCAAAAGAAAAGACAGTCGTTTCCATAGAAATGATACTCGATTTAGAAGGAGAAGTCATACAACACATAGTATTTCATAGCGACGCAGTTTCCGTGTGAATTCGTCAATGAGTGGGAGTGAGGGATGCAGTAAAGAAGGATTAGGGGATCGGAAATGAGATTGTCGTATCCCAAAAGAAAATCCTATCATTTCCATAGAAACGTTACTCGATTCAGAAGGAATTGTCTTAGAACACATAGTATTTCATAGCGACGCAAATTCCGTGTGAATTCGTCAATGTGTGGGAGTGAGGGATGCTGTAAAGAAGGATTAGTGGATCGGAAATGTGATTGTCGTATCCCAAAAGAAAATCCTTTCGTTTCCATAGAAATGTTACTCGATTTAGGTGGAAATGGCTTAGAACACATAGTATTTCATAGCGACGCAATTTCCGTGTGAATTCGTCAATGAGTGGGAGTGAGGGATGCGGTAAAGAAGGATTAGTGGATCGGAAATGAGATTGTCGTATCCCAAAAGAAAATCCTGTCGTCTCCATAGAAGCGTTACTCGATTTAGAAGGATATGTCATAGAACCCATAGTATTTCATTGCGACGCAATTGCTGTGTTAATTTGTCAATGAGTGGGAGTGAGGGATGCAGTAAAGAAGGATTAGTGGATCGGAAATGAGATTGTCGTATCCAAAAGAAAATCCTGTCGATTCCATAGAAACGTTACTCGATTTAGAAGAAAAGGCTTAGAACACATAGTATTTCATAGCGACGCCATTTCCGTGTGAATTCGTCAATGGGTGGGAGTGAGGGATGCAGTAAAGAAGGATTAGTGGATCGGAAATGAGATTGTCGTATCCCAAAAGAAAACCCTGTCGTTTCCATAGAAACGTTACTCGATTTAGAAGGAGAAGTCATAGAACCCATAGTATTTCATAGCGACGCAATTTCCGTGTGAATTCTTCAATGTGTGGGAGTGAGGGATGCATTAAAGAAGGGTTAGTGGATCGGAAATGAGTTTGTCGTATCCCAAAAGAAATCCTGTCGTTTCCACAGAAACGTTACTCGATTTAGAAGGAAATGTCTTAGAACACATAGTATTTCATAGCGACGCAATTTCCGTGTGAATTCGTCAATGAGTGGGAGTGAGTGAAGCAGTAAAGGAGGATTAGTGGATCGGAAATGAGATTGTCGTATCCCAAAAGAAAATCCTGTCGTTTCCATAGAAACGTTACTCGATTTAGAAGGAAATGTCTTAGAACACATAGTATTTCATAGCGACGCAATTTCCGTGTGAATTCGTCAATGAGTGGGAGTGAGGAATGCAGTAAAAAAGGATTAGTGGATCGGAAATGAGATTGTCGTATCCCAAAAGAAAATCCTGTCGTTTCCATAGAAACGTTACTCGATTTATAAGGAGAAGTCATAGAACCCATAGTATTTCATAGCGACGCAATTTCCGTGTGAATTCGTCAATGAGTGTGAGTGAGGGATGCAGTAAAGAAGGATTAGTGGATCGGAAATGAGATTGTCGTATCCCAAAAGAAAATCCTGTCGTTTCCATAGAAACGTTACTCGACTTAGAAGGAAATGTCTTAGAACACATAGTATTTCATAGCGACGCAATTTCCGTGTGAATTCGTCAATGAGTGGGAGTGAGGGATGCAGTAAAGAAGGATTAGTGGATCGGAAATGAGATTGTCGTATCCCAAAACAAAATCCTGTCGTATTCATAGAAACGTTACTCGATTGGGAAGGAGATGTCATAGAACCCATAGTATTTCATAGCGACGCAATTTCCGTGTGAATTCGTTAATGTGTGGGAGTGAGGGATGCAGTGAAGAAGGATTAGTGGATCGGAAATGAGATTGTCGTTTCCGAAAAGAAAATCTTGTCGTTTCCATAGAAACGTTACTCGATTTAGAAGGAAATGTCTTGGAACACATAGTATTTCATAACGACGCAATTTCCGTGTGAATTCGTCAATGTGTGGGAGTGAGGGATGCAGTAAAGAAGGATTAGGGGATCGGAAATGAGATTGTCGTATCGCAAAAGAAAATCCCGTCGTTTCCATACATACGTTACTCGTTTTAGAAGGAAATGTCTTGGAACACATAGTATCTCATAACGACGCAATTTCCGTGTGAATTCGTCAATGTGTGGGAGTGAGGGATGCAGTAAAGAAGGATTAGTGGATTGGAAATGAGATTGTCGTATCCCAAAAGAAAATCCTGTCGTTTCCATAGAAACGTTACTCGATTTAGAAGGAGAAGTCATAGAACCCATAGTACATCATAGCGACGCAATTTCCGTGTGAATTCGTCAGTGTGAGGGAGTGAGGGATGCAGTGAAGAAGGATTAGTGGATCGGAAATGAGATTGTCGTATCCCAAAAGAAAATCCTGTCGTTTCCATAGAAACGTTACTCGATTTAGAAGGAAATGTCTTGGAACACATAGTATTTCATAACGACGCAAGTTTTGTGTGATTTCGTCAATGTGTGGGAGTGAGGGACACAGTAAAGAAGGTTTAGTAGATCGGAAATGAGATTGTCGTATCCCAAAAGAAAATCCTGTCGTTTCCATAGAAACGTTACTCGATTTAGAAGGAGAAGTCATAGAACCCGTAGTATTTCATAGCGACGCAATTTCTGTGCTATTTCGTCAATGTGGAGGAGCTAGGGATGCAATGAAAAAGGAATAGTGCATCGAGAAGGAGATACTCGTATCGCAAATGAAAATCCTTTCGTTTCCATAAAAACGATACTCGATTTAGAAGGAAATGTCTTAGAACACATAGTATTTCATAGCGACGCAATTTCCGTGTGAATTCGTCAATGTGTGGGAGTGAGGGATGCAGTAAAGAAGGATTAGTGGATCAGAAATGAGATTGTCGTATCCCAAAAGAAAATACTGTCGTTTCCATAGAAACGTTACTCAATTTAGAAGGAAATGTCTTAGAACACATAGTATTTCATAGCGACGCAATTTCCGTGTGAATTTGTCAACGAGTGGGAGCGAGGGATGCAGTAAAGAAGGATTAGTGGATCGGAAATGAGATTGTCGTATCCCAAAAGAAAATCCTGTCGTTTCCATAGAAACGTTACTCGATTTTGAAGGAGAAGCCATAGAACACATAGTATTTCATAGCGACACAATTGCTGTGTTATTTCGTCAATGTGTGGGAGTGAGGGATGCAATAAAGAAGGAATAGTGCATCGAGAAGGAGATACTCGTATCGCAAAAGAAAAGCCAGTCGTTTCTATAGAAACGATACTCGATTTAGAAGGAGAAGTCGTAGAACCCATAGTATTTCATAGCGACGCAATTTCCGTGTGAATTCGTCAATGAGTGGGAGTGAGGGATGCAGTAAAGAAGGATTAGTGGATCGGAAATGAGATTGTCGTATCCCAAAACAAAATCCTGTCGTATTCATAGAAACGTTACTCGATTGGGAAGGAGATGTCATAGAACCCATAGTATTTCATAGCGACGCAATTTCCGTGTGAATTCGTTAATGTGTGGGAGTGAGGGATGCAGTAAAGAAGGATTAGTGGATCGGAAATGAGATTGTCGTTTCCGAAAAGAAAATCTTGTCGTTTCCATAGAAACGTTACTCGATTTAGAAGGAAATGTCTTGGAACACATAGTATTTCATAACGACGCAATTTCCGTGTGAATTCGTCAATGTGTGGGAGTGAGGGATGCAGTAAAGAAGGATTAGTGGATTGGAAATGAGATTGTCGTATCCCAAAAGAAAATCCTGTCGTTTCCATAGAAACGTTACTCGATTTAGAAGGAGTAGTCATAGAACCCATAGTACTTCATAGCGACGCAATTTCCGTGTGAATTCGTCAGTGTGAGGGAGTGAGGGATGCAGTGAAGAAGGATTAGTGGATCGGAAATGAGATTGTCGTATCCCAAAAGAAAATCCTGTCGTTTCCATAGAAACGTTACTCGATTTAGAAGGAAATGTCTTGGAACACATAGTATTTCATAGCGACGCAAGTTTTGTGTCATTTCGTCAATGTGTGGGAGTGAGGGATGCAATAAAGAAGGAATAGTGCATCGAGAAGGAGATACTTGTATCGCAAATGAAAATCCTTTCGTTTCCATGGAAACGATACTCGATTTAGAAGGAAATGTCTTAGAACACATAGTATTTCATAGCGACGCAATTTCCGTGTGAATTTGTCAACGAGTGGGAGTGAGGGATGCAGTAAAGAAGGATTAGTGGATCGGAAATGAGATTGTCGTATCCCAAAAGAAAATCCTGTCGTTTCCATAGACACGTTACTCGATTTTGAAGGAGAAGTCATAGAACACATAGTATTTCATAGCGACGCAATTGCTGTGTTATTTCGTCAATGTGTGGGAGTGAGGGATGCAATAAAGAAGGAATAGTGCATCGAGAAGGAGATACTCGTATCGCAAAAGAAAAGCCAGTCGTTTCTATAGAAACGATACTCGATTTAGAAGGAGAAGTCGTAGAACCCATAGTATTTCATAGCGACGCAATTTCCGTGTGAATTCGTCAATGAGTGGGAGTGAGGGATGCAGTAAAGAAGGATTAGTGGATCGGAAATGAGATTGTCGTATCCCAAAAGAAAATCCTTTCGTTTCCATAGAAACGTTCCTCGATTTAGCAGGAGAAGTCATAGAACACATAGTATTTCATAGTGACGCAATTTCTGTGTTAATTCGCCAATGTGAGGGAGCTAGGGATGCAATACAGAAGGAATAGTGCATCGAGAAGGAGATACTCGTATCGCAAAAGAAAAGTCAGTCGTTTCCATAGAAACGATACTCGATTTAGAAGGAGAAGTCATAGAACACATAGCATTTCAGAGCGACGCAATTTCCGTGTGAATTCGTCAATGAGTGGGAGTGAGGGATGCAGTAAAGAAGGATTAGAGGATCGGAAATGAGATTGTCGTATCCCAAAAGAAAATCCTGTCATTTCCATAGAAACGTTACTCGATTCAGAAGGAATTGTCTTAGAACACATAGTATTTCATAGCGACGCAAATTCCGTGTGAATTCGTCAATGTGTGGGAGTGAGGGATGCTGTAAAGAAGGATTAGTGGATCGGAAATGAGATTGTCGTATCCCAAAAGAAAATCCTGTCGTTTCCATAGAAACGTTATTCGATTTAGAAGGAAATGTCTTGGAACACATAGTATTTCATAGCGACGCAAGTTTTGTGTGATTTCGTCAATGTGTGGGAGTGAGGGACACAGTAAAGAAGGTTTAGTAGATCGGAAATGGGATTGTCGTATCCCAAAAGAAAATCCTGTCGTTTCCATAGAAACGTTACTCGATTTAGAAGGAGAAGTCATAGAACCCGTAGTATTTCATAGCGACGCAATTTCTGTGCTATTTCGTCAATGTGGAGGAGCTAGGGATGCAATGAAAAAGGAATAGTGCTTCGAGAAGGAGATACTCGTATCGCAAATGAAAATCCTTTCGTTTCCATAGAAACGATACTCGATTTAGAAGGAAATGTCTTAGAACACATAGTATTTCATAGCGACGCAATTTCCGTGTGAATTCGTCAATGTGTGGGAGTGAGGGATGCAGTAAAGAAGGATTAGTGGATCAGAAATGAGATTGTCGTATCCCAAAAGAAAATACTGTCGTTTCCATAGAAACGTTACTCAATTTAGAAGGAAATGTCTTAGAACACATAGTATTTCATAGCGACGCAATTTCCGTGTGAATTTGTCAACGAGTGGGAGTGAGGGATGCAGTAAAGAAGGATTAGTGGATCGGAAATGAGATTGTCGTATCCCAAAAGAAAATCCTGTCGTTTCCATAGAAACGTTACTCGATTTTGAAGGAGAAGTCACAGAACACATAGTATTTCATAGCGACGCAATTGCTGTGTTATTTCGTCAATGTGTGGGAGTGAGGGATGCAATAAAGAAGGAATAGTGCATCGAGAAGGAGATACTCGTATCGCAAAAGAAAAGCCAGTCGTTTCTATAGAACCGATACTCGATTTAGAAGGAGAAGTCGTAGAACCCATAGTATTTCATGGCGACGCAATTTCCGTGTGAATTCGTCAATGAGTGGGAGTGAGGGATGCAGTAAAGAAGGATTAGTGGATCGGAAATGAGATTGTCGTATCCCAAAAGAAAATCCTTTCGTTTCCATAGAAACGTTCCTCGATTTAGAAGGAGAAGTCATAGAACACATAGTATTTCATAGTGACGCAATTTCTGTGTTAATTCGCCAATGTGAGGGAGCTAGGGATGCAATACAGAAGGAATAGTGCATCGAGAAGGAGATACTCGTATCGCAAAAGAAAAGTCAGTCGTTTCCATAGAAATGATACTCGATTTAGAAGGAGAAGTCATAGAACACATAGTATTTCATAGCGACGCAGTTTCCGTGTGAATTCGTCAATGAGTGGGAGTGAGGGATGCAGTAAAGAAGGATTAGAGGATCGGAAATGAGTTTGTCGTATCCCAAAAGAAAATCCTGTCATTTCCATAGAAACGTTACTCGATTCAGAAGGAATTGTCTTAGAACACATAGTATTTCATAGCGACGCAAATTCCGTGTGAATTCGTCAATGTGTGGGAGTGAGGGATGCTGTAAAGAAGGATTAGTGGATCGGAAATGTGATTGTCGTATCCCAAAAGAAAATCCTTTCGTTTCCATAGAAATGTTACTCGATTTAGGTGGAAATGGCTTAGAACACATAGTATTTCATAGTGACGCAATTTCCGTGTGAATTCGTCAATGTGTGGGAGTGAGGGATGCGGTAAAGAAGGATTAGTGGATCGGAAATGAGATTGTCGTATCCCAAAAGAAAATCCTGTCGTCTCCATAGAAGCGTTACTCGATTTAGAAGGATATGTCATAGAACCCATAGTATTTCATTGCGACGCAATTGCTGTGTTAATTTGTCAATGAGTGGGAGTGAGGGATGCAGTAAAGAAGGATTAGTGGATCGGAAATGAGATTGTCGTATCCCAAAAGAAAATCCTGTCGTCTCCATAGAAGCGTTACTCGATTTAGAAGGATATGTCATAGAACCCATAGTATTTCATAGCGACGCAATTTCCGTGTGAATTCTTCAATGTGTGGGAGTGAGCGATGCATTAAAGAAGGGTTAGTGGATCGGAAATGAGTTTGTCGTATCCCAAAAGGAATCCTGTCGATTCCATATAAACGTTACTCGATTTAGAAGGAAATGTCTTAGAACACATAGTATTTCATAGCGACGCAATTTCCGTGTGAATTCGTCAATGAGTGGGAGTGAGTGAAGCAGTAAAGGAGGATTAGTGGATCGGAAATGAGATTGTCGTATCCCAAAAGAAAATCCTGTCGTTTCCATAGAAACGTTACTCGATTTAGAAGTAAATGTCTCAGAACACATAGTATTTCATAGCGACGCAATTTCCGTGTGAATTCGTCAATGAGTGGGAGTGAGGGATGCAGTAAAAAAGGATTAGTGGATCGGAAATGAGATTGTCGTATCCCAAAAGAAAATCCTGTCGTTTCCATAGAAACGTTACTCGATTTATAAGGAGAAGTCATAGAACCCATAGTATTTCATAGCGACGCAATTTCCGTGTGAATTCGTCAATGAGTGTGAGTGAGGGATGCAGTAAAGAAGGATTAGTGGATCGGAAATGAGATTGTCGTATCCCAAAAGAAAATCCTGTCGTTTCCATAGAAACGTTACTCGACTTAGAAGGAAATGTCTTAGAACACATAGTATTTCATAGCGACGCAATTTCCGTGTGAATTCGTCAATGAGTGGGAGTGAGGGATGCAGTAAAGAAGGATTAGTGGATCGGAAATGAGATTGTCGTATCCCAAAACAAAATCCTGTCGTATTCATAGAAACGTTACTCGATTGGGAAGGAGATGTCCTAGAACCCATAGTATTTCATAGCGACGCAATTTCCGTGTGAATTCGTTAATGTGTGGGAGTGAGGGATGCAGTGAAGAAGGATTAGTGGATCGGAAATGAGATTGTCGTTTCCGAAAAGAAAATCTTGTCGTTTCCATAGAAACGTTACTCGATTTAGAAGGAAATGTCTTGGAACACATAGTATTTCATAACGACGCAATTTCCGTGTGAATTCGTCAATGTGTGGGAGTGAGGGATGCAGTAAAGAAGGATTAGGGGATCGGAAATGAGATTGTCGTATCCCAAAAGAAAATCCTGTCGTTTCCATAGAAACGTTACTCGATTTAGAAGGAAATGTCTTGGAACACATAGTATTTCATAACGACGCAAGTTTTGTGTGATTTCGTCAATGTGTGGGAGTGAGGGACACAGTAAAGAAGGTTTAGTAGATCGGAAATGAGATTGTCGTATCCCAAAAGAAAATCCTGTCGTTTCCATAGAAACGTTACTCGATTTAGAAGGAGAAGTCATAGAACCCGTAGTATTTCATAGCGACGCAATTTCTGTGCTATTTCGTCAATGTGGAGGAGCTAGGGATGCAATGAAAAAGGAATAGTGCATCGAGAAGGAGATACTCGTATCGCAAATGAAAATCCTTTCGTTTCCATAGAAACGATACTCGATTTAGAAGGAAATGTCTTAGAACACATAGTATTTCATAGCGACGCAATTTCCGTGTGAATTCGTCAATGTGTGGGAGTGAGGGATGCAGTATAGAAGGATTAGTGGATCAGAAATGAGATTGTCGTATCGCAAAAGAAAATACTGTCGTTTCCATAGAAACGTTACTCAATTTAGAAGGAAATGTCTTAGAACACATAGTATTTCATAGCGACGCAATTTCCGTGTGAATTTGTCAACGAGTGGGAGCGAGGGATGCAGTAAAGAAGGATTAGTGGATCGGAAATGAGATTGTCGTATCCCAAAAGAAAATCCTGTCGTTTCCATAGAAACGTTACTCGATTTTGAAGGAGAAGCCATAGAACACATAGTATTTCATAGCGACGCAATTGCTGTGTTATTTCGTCAATGTGTGGGAGTGAGGGATGCAATAAAGAAGGAATAGTGCATCGAGAAGGAGATACTCGTATCGCAAAAGAAAAGCCAGTCGTTTCTATAGAAACGATACTCGATTTAGAAGGAGAAGTCGTAGAACCCATAGTATTTCATAGCGACGCAATTTCCGTGTGAATTCGTCAATGAGTGGGAGTGAGGGATGCAGTAAAGAAGGATTAGTGGATCGGAAATGAGATTGTCGTATCCCAAAACAAAATCCTGTCGTATTCATAGAAACGTTACTCGATTGGGAAGGAGATGTCATAGAACCCATAGAATTTCATAGCGACGCAATTTCCGTGTGAATTCGTTAATGTGTGGGAGTGAGGGATGCAGTAAAGAAGGATTAGTGGATCGGAAATGAGATTGTCGTTTCCGAAAAGAAAATCTTGTCGTTTCCATAGAAACGTTACTCGATTTAGAAGGAAATGTCTTGGAACACATAGTATTTCATAACGACGCAATTTCCGTGTGAATTCGTCAATGTGTGGGAGTGAGGGATGCAGTAAAGAAGGATTAGTGGATTGGAAATGAGATTGTCGTATCCCAAAAGAAAATCCTGTCGTTTCCATAGAAACGTTACTCGATTTAGAAGGAGAAGTCATAGAACCCATAGTACTTCATAGCGACGCAATTTCCGTGTGAATTCGTCAGTGTGAGGGAGTGAGGGATGCAGTGAAGAAGGATTAGTGGATCGGAAATGAGATTGTCGTATCCCAAAAGAAAATCCTGTCGTTTCATAGAAACGTTACTCGATTTAGAAGGAAATGTCTTGGAACACATAGTATTTCATAGCGACGCAAGTTTTGTGTGATTTCGTCAATGTGTGGGAGTGAGGGACACAGTAAAGAAGGTTTAGTAGATCGGAAATGAGATTGTCGTATCCCAAAAGAAAATCCTGTCGTTTCCATAGAAACGTTACTCGATTTAGAAGGAGAAGTCATAGAACCCGTAGTATTTCATAGCGACGCAATTTCTGTGCTATTTCGTCAATGTGGAGGAGCTAGGGATGCAATGAAAAAGGAATAGTGCTTCGAGAAGGAGATACTCGTATCGCAAATGAAAATCCTTTCGTTTCCATAGAAACGATACTCGATTTAGAAGGAAATGTCTTAGAACACATAGTATTTCATAGCGACGCAATTTCCGTGTGAATTCGTCAATGTGTGGGAGTGAGGGATGCAGTAAAGAAGGATTAGTGGATCAGAAATGAGATTGTCGTATCCCAAAAGAAAATACTGTCGTTTCCATAGAAACGTTACTCAATTTAGAAGGAAATGTCTTAGAACACATAGTATTTCATAGCGACGCAATTTCCGTGTGAATTTGTCAACGAGTGGGAGTGAGGGATGCAGTAAAGAAGGATTAGTGGATCGGAAATGAGATTGTCGTATCCCAAAAAGAAAATCCTGTCGTTTCCATAGAAACATTACTCGATTTTGAAGGAGAAGTCACAGAACACATAGTATTTCATAGCGACGCAATTGCTGTGTTATTTCGTCAATGTGTGGGAGTGAGGGATGCAATAAAGAAGGAATAGTGCATCGAGAAGGAGATACTCGTATCGCAAAAGAAAAGCCAGTCGTTTCTATAGAAACGATACTCGATTTAGAAGGAGAAGTCGTAGAACCCATAGTATTTCATAGCGACGCAATTTCCGTGTGAATTCGTCAATGAGTGGGAGTGAGGGATGCAGTAAAGAAGGATTAGTGGATCGGAAATGAGATTGTCGTATCCCAAAAGAAAATCCTTTCGTTTCCATAGAAACGTTCCTCGATTTAGAAGGAGAAGTCATAGAACACATAGTATTTCATAGTGACGCAATTTCTGTGTTAATTCGCCAATGTGAGGGAGCTAGGGATGCAATACAGAAGGAATAGTGCATCGAGAAGGAGATACTCGTATCGCAAAAGAAAAGTCAGTCGTTTCCATAGAAATGATACTCGATTTAGAAGGAGAAGTCATAGAACACATAGTATTTCATAGCGACGCAGTTTCCGTGTGAATTCGTCAATGAGTGGGAGTGAGGGATGCAGTAAAGAAGGATTAGAGGATCGGAAATGAGTTTGTCGTATCCCAAAAGAAAATCCTGTCATTTCCATAGAAACGTTACTCGATTCAGAAGGAATTGTCTTAGAACACATAGTATTTCATAGCGACGCAAATTCCGTGTGAATTCGTCAATGTGTGGGAGTGAGGGATGCTGTAAAGAAGGATTAGTGGATCGGAAATGTGATTGTCGTATCCCAAAAGAAAATCCTTTCGTTTCCATAGAAATGTTACTCGATTTAGGTGGAAATGGCTTAGAACACATAGTATTTCATAGCGACGCAATTTCCGTGTGAATTCGTCAATGAGTGGGAGTGAGGGATGCGGTAAAGAAGGATTAGTGGATCGGAAATGAGATTGTCGTATCCCAAAAGAAAATCCTGTCGTCTCCATAGAAGCGTTACTCGATTTAGAAGGATATGTCATAGAACCCATAGTATTTCATTGCGACGCAATTGCTGTGTTAATTTGTCAATGAGTGGGAGTGAGGGATGCAGTAAAGAAGGATTAGTGGATCGGAAATGAGATTGTCGTATCCCAAAAGAATATCCTGTCGATTCCATAGAAACGTTACTCGATTTAGAAGGAAAAGGCTTAGAACAAATAGTATTTCATAGCGACGCCATTTCCGTGTGAATTCGTCAATGGGTGGGAGTGAGGGATGCAGTAAAGAAGGATTAGTGGATCGGAAATGAGATTGTCGTATCCCAAAAGAAAACCCTGTCGTTTCCATAGAAACGTTACTCGATTTAGAAGGAGAAGTCATAGAACCCATAGTATTTCATAGCGACGCAATTTCCGTGTGAATTCTTCAATGTGTGGGAGTGAGCGATGCATTAAAGAAGGGTTAGTGGATCGGAAATGAGTTTGTCGTATCCCAAAAGAAATCCTGTCGTTTCCATAGAAACGTTACTCGATTTAGAAGGAAATGTCTTAGAACACATAGTATTTCATAGCGACGCAATTTCCGTGTGAATTCGTCAATGAGTGGGAGTGAGTGAAGCAGTAAAGGAGGATTAGTGGATCGGAAATGAGATTGTCGTATCCCAAAAGAAAATCCTGTCGTTTCCATAGAAACGTTACTCGATTTAGAAGGAAATGTCTTAGAACACATAGTATTTCATAGCGACGCAATTTCCGTGTGAATTCGTCAATGAGTGGGAGTGAGGGATGCAGTAAAAAAGGATTAGTGGATCGGAAATGAGATTGTCGTATCCCAAAAGAAAATCCTGTCGTTTCCATAGAAACGTTACTCGATTTATAAGGAGAAGTCATAGAACCCATAGTATTTCATAGCGACGCAATTTCCGTGTGAATTCGTCAATGAGTGTGAGTGAGGGATGCAGTAAAGAAGTATTAGTGGATCGGAAATGAGATTGTCGTATCCCAAAAGAAAATCCTGTCGTTTCCATAGAAACGTTACTCGACTTAGAAGGAAATGTCTTAGAACACATAGTATTTCATAGCGACGCAATTTCCGTGTGAATTCGTCAATGAGTGGGAGTGAGGGATGCAGTAAAGAAGGATTAGTGGATCGGAAATGAGATTGTCGTATCCCAAAACAAAATCCTGTCGTATTCATAGAAACGTTACTCGATTGGGAAGGAGATGTCATAGAACCCATAGTATTTCATAGCGACGCAATTTCCGTGTGAATTCGTTAATGTGTGGGAGTGAGGGATGCAGTGAAGAAGGATTAGTGGATCGGAAATGAGATTGTCGTTTCCGAAAAGAAAATCTTGTCGTTTCCATAGAAACGTTACTCGATTTAGAAGGAAATGTCTTGGAACACATAGTATTTCATAACGACGCAATTTCCGTGTGAATTCGTCAATGTGTGGGAGTGAGGGATGCAGTAAAGAAGGATTAGGGGATCGGAAATGAGATTGTCGTATCCCAAAAGAAAATCCTGTCGTTTCCATAGAAACGTTACTCGATTTAGAAGGAAATGTCTTGGAACACATAGTATTTCATAACGACGCAAGTTTTGTGTGATTTCGTCAATGTGTGGGAGTGAGGGACACAGTAAAGAAGGTTTAGTAGATCGGAAATGAGATTGTCGTATCCCAAAAGAAAATCCTGTCGTTTCCATAGAAACGTTACTCGATTTACAAGGAGAAGTCATAGAACCCGTAGTATTTCATAGCGACGCAATTTCTGTGCTATTTCGTCAATGTGGAGGAGCTAGGGATGCAATGAAAAAGGAATAGTGCATCGAGAAGGAGATACTCGTATCGCAAATGAAAATCCTTTCGTTTCCATAGAAACGATACTCGATTTAGAAGGAAATGTCTTAGAACACATAGTATTTCATAGCGACGCAATTTCCGTGTGAATTCGTCAATGTGTGGGAGTGAGGGATGCAGTATAGAAGGATTAGTGGATCAGAAATGAGATTGTCGTATCCCAAAAGAAAATACTGTCGTTTCCATAGAAACGTTACTCAATTTAGAAGGAAATGTCTTAGAACACATAGTATTTCATAGCGACGCAATTTCCGTGTGAATTTGTCAACGAGTGGGAGCGAGGGATGCAGTAAAGAAGGATTAGTGGATCGGAAATGAGATTGTCGTATCCCAAAAGAAAATCCTGTCGTTTCCATAGAAACGTTACTCGATTTTGAAGGAGAAGCCATAGAACACATAGTATTTCATAGCGACGCAATTGCTGTGTTATTTCGTCAATGAGTGGGAGTGAGGGATGCAATAAAGAAGGAATAGTGCATCGAGAAGGAGATACTCGTATCGCAAAAGAAAAGCCAGTCGTTTCTATAGAAACGATACTCGATTTAGAAGGAGAAGTCGTAGAACCCATAGTATTTCTTGGCGACGCCATTTCCGTGTGAATTCGTCAATGAGTGGGAGTGAGGGATGCAGTAAAGAAGGATTAGTGGATCGGAAATGAGATTGTCGTATCCCAAAACAAAATCCTGTCGTATTCATAGAAACGTTACTCGATTGGGAAGGAGATGTCATAGAACCCACAGTATTTCATAGCGACGCAATTTCCGTGTGAATTCGTTAATGTGTGGGAGTGAGGGATGCAGTAAAGAAGGATTAGTGGATCGGAAATGAGATTGTCGTTTCCGAAAAGAAAATCTTGTCGTTTCCATAGAAACGTTACTCGATTTAGAAGGAAATGTCTTGGAACACATAGTATTTCATAACGACGCAATTTCCGTGTGAATTCGTCAATGTGTGGGAGTGAGGGATGCAATAAAGAAGGAATAGTGCATCGAGAAGGAGATACTCGTATCGCAAAAGAAAAGCCAGTCGTTTCTATAGAAACGATACTCGATTTAGAAGGAGAAGTCGTAGAACCCATAGTATTTCATAGCGACGCAATTTCCGTGTGAATTCGTCAATGAGTGGGAGTGAGGGATGCAATAAAGAAGGAATAGTGCATCGAGAAGGAGATACTCGTATCGCAAAAGAAAAGCCAGTCGTTTCTATAGAAACGATACTCGATTTAGAAGGAGAAGTCGTAGAACCCATAGTATTTCATAGCGACGCAATTTCCGTGTGAATTCGTCAATGAGTGGGAGTGAGGGATGCAGTAAAGAAGGATTAGTGGATCGGAAATGAGATTGTCGTATCCCAAAAGAAAATCCTTTCGTTTCCATAGAAACGTTCCTCTATTTAGCAGGAGAAGTCATAGAACACATAGTATTTCATAGTGACGCAATTTTTGTGTTAATTCGCCAATGTGAGGGAGCTAGGGATGCAATACAGAAGGAATAGTGCATCGAGAAGGAGATACTCGTATCGCAAAAGAAAAGTCAGTCGTTTCCATAGAAACGATACTCGATTTAGAAGGAGAAGTCATAGAACACATAGCATTTCAGAGCGACGCAATTTCCGTGTGAATTCGTCAATGAGTGGGAGTGAGGGATGCAGTAAAGAAGGATTAGAGGATCGGAAATGAGATTGTCGTATCCCAAAAGTAAATCCTGTCATTTCCATAGAAACGTTACTCGATTCAGAAGGAATTGTCTTAGAACACATAGTATTTCATAGCGACGCAAATTCCGTGTGAATTCGTCAATGTGTGGGAGTGAGGGATGCTGTAAAGAAGGATTAGTGGATCGGAAATGTGATTGTCGTATCCCAAAAGAAAATCCTTTCGTTTCCATAGAAATGTTACTCGATTTAGGTGGAAATGGCTTAGAACACATAGTATTTCATAGCGACGCAATTTCCGTGTGAAATCGTCAATGAGTGGGAGTGAGGGATGCGGTAAAGAAGGATTAGAGGATCGGAAATGAGATTGTCGTATGCCAAAAGAAAATCCTGTTGTCTCCATAGAAGCGTTACTCGATTTAGAAGGATATGTCATAGAACCCATAGTATTTCATTGCGACGCAATTGCTGTGTTAATTTGTCAATGAGTGGGAGTGATGGATGCAGTAAAGAAGGATTAGTGGATCGGAAATGAGATTGTCGTATCCCAAAAGAAAATCCTGTCGATTCCATAGAAACGTTACTCGATTTAGAAGGAAAAGGCTTAGAACACATAGTATTTCATTGCGACGCCATTTCCGTGTGAATTCGTCAATGGGTGGGAGTGAGGGATGCAGTAAAGAAGGATTAGTGCATCGGAAATGAGATTGTCGTATCCCAAAAGAAAACCCTGTCGTTTCCATAGAAACGTTACTCGATTTAGAAGGAGAAGTCATAGAACCCATAGTATTTCATAGCGACGCAATTTCCGTGTGAATTTTTCAACGTGTGGGAGTGAGGGATGCATTAAAGAAGGATTAGTGGATCGGAAATGAGATTGTCGCATCCCAAAAGAAAATCCTGTCGTTTCCATAGAAACGTTACTCGATTTAGAAGGAGAAGTCATAGAACCCATAGTATTTCATAGCGACGCAATTTCCGCGTGAATTAGTCAATGAGTGGGAGTGAGGGATGCAGTAAAGAAGGATTAGTGGATCGGAAATGTGATTGTCGTATTCCAAAAGAAAATCCTGTCGTTTCCATAGAAACGTTACTCGATTTAGAAGGAAATGTCTTAGAACACATAGTATTTCATAGCGACGCAATTTCTGTGTGATTTCGTCAATGAGTGGGAGTGAGGGATGCAGTAAAAAAGGATTAGTGGATCGGAAATGAGATTGTCGTATCCCAAAAGAAAATCCTGTCGTTTCCATTGAAACGTTACTCGATTTATAAGGAGAAGTCATAGAACCCATAGTATTTCATAGCGACGCAATTTCCGTGTGAATTCGTCAATGAGTGGGAGTGAGGGATGCAGTAAAGAAGGATTAGTGGATCGGAAATGAGATTGTCGTATCCCAAAAGAAAATCCTGTCGTTTCCATAGAAACGTTACTCGACTTAGAAGGAAATGTCCTAGAACACATAGTATTTCATAGCGACGCAATTTCCGTGTGAATTCGTCAATGAGTGGGAGTGAGGGATGCAGTAAAGAAGGATTAGTGGATCGGAAATGAGATTGTCGTATCCCAAAACAAAATCCTGTCGTATTCATAGAAACGTTACTCGATTGGGAAGGAGATGTCATAGAACCCATAGTATTTCATAGCGACGCAATTTCCGTGTGAATTCGTTAATGTGTGGGAGTGAGGGATGCAGTAAAGAAGGAATAGTGGATCGGAAATGAGATTGTCGTTTCCGAAAAGAAAATCTTGTCGTTTCCATAGAAACGTTACTCGATTTAGAAGGAAATGTCTTGGAACACATAGTATTTCATAACGACGCAATTTCCGTGTGAATTCGTCAATGTGTGGGAGTGAGGGATGCAGTGAAGAAGGATTAGTGGATCGGGAATGAGATTGTCGTATCCCAAAAGAAAATCCTGTCGTTTCCATAGAAACGGTACTCGATTTAGAAGGAAATGTCTTAGAGCCCATAGTAATTCATAGCGACGCAATTTCCGTGTGAATTCGTCATTGTGTGGGAGTGAGGGATGCAGTAAAGAAGGATTAAAGGATCGGAAATGAGATTGTCGTATCCCAAAAGAAAATCCTGTCGTTTCCATAGAAACGTGACTCGATTTAGAAGGAAATGCCTTAGAACACATAGTATTTCATAGCGACTCAAATTCCGTGTGAATTCGTCAATGTGTGGGAGTGAGGGAAGCAGTAAAGAAGGATTAGTAGATCGGAAATGAGATTGTCGTATCCCAAAAGAAAATCCTGTCGTTTCCATTGAAACGTTACTCGATTTAGAAGTAGAAGTCATAAAACACACAGTACTTCATAGCGACGCAATTTCCGTGTGAATTCGTCAATGTGTTACTGCATGTAAAGAAGGATTAGTGGATCGGAAATGTGATTGTCGTATCCCAAAAGAAAATCCTGTCGTTTCTCCTTCTCGATGCACTATTCCTTCTTTACTGCATCCCTCACTCCCACACATTGTCGAATTCACACGGAAATTGCGTCGCTATGAAATACTATGGGTTCTATGACTTCTCCTTCTAAATCGAGTAACGTTTCTATGGATACGACAGGATTTTCTTTTGGGATTCGACAATCTCATTTCCGATCCACTAATCCTTCTTTACTGCATCCCTCACTCCCACACATTGACGAATTCACACGAAAATTGCGTCGCTATGAATTACTATGTGTTCTAAGACATTTCCTTCTAAATCGAGTATCGTTTCTATGGAAACGACAGGATTATCTTTTGCGATACGAGTGTCTCCTTCGCGATGCAGTATTCCTTCTTTACTGCATCCCTCACTCCCACACATTGACGAATTCACACGGAAATTGCGTCGCTATGAAAAACTATGGGTTCTATGACTTCTCCTTCTAAATCGAGTTACGTTTCTATGGAAACGACAGGATTTTCTTTTGGGATACGACAATCTCATTTCCGATCCACTAAACCTTCTCTACTGCATCCCTACCTCCCACACATTGACGAATTCAAACGGAAATTGCGTCGCAATCAAATACTATGAGTCCTATGACTTCTCCTTCTAAATCGAGTATCGTTTCTATGAGAACGCCTGGCTTTTCTTTTGCGATACGAGTATCTCCTCCTCGATGCACTATTCCTTCCTTATTGCATCCCTAGCTCTCTCACATTGACGAATTAACACAGAAATTGCGTCGCTATGAAATACTATGGGTTCTATGACTTCTCCTTCTAAATCGAGTAACGTTCTATGGAAACGACAGGATTTTCTTTTGGGATACGACAATCTCATTTCCGATCCACTAATCCTTCTTTACTGCATCCCTCACTCCAACACATTGACGAATTCACACGGAAATTGCGTCGCTATGAAATACTATGTGTTCTAAGACATTCCCATCTAAATCGAGTAACGTTTCTGTGGAAACGTCAGGATTTTCTTTTGGGATACGACAATCTCATTTCCAATCCACTAATCCCTCTTTACTGGAACCCTCAGTCCCACACATTGACGAATTCACACGGAAATTGTGTCGCTATGAAATACTATGTGTTCTATGACTTCTTCTTCTAAATCGAGTATCGTTTAAATGGAAACGACTGGCTTTTCTTTTGCGATACGAGTATCTCCTTCTCGATGCACTATTCCTTCTTTACTGCATCCCTCACTCCCACACATTGACGAGTTCACACGGAAATTGCGTCGCTATGAAAAACTATGGGTTCTATGACTTCTCCTTCTAAATCGAGTAAAGTTTCTATGGAAACGACAGGATTTTCTTTTGGGATACGACAATCTCATTTCCGATCCACTAATCCTCTTTTACCGCATCCCTCACTCCCACTCTTTGTCGAATTCACACGGAGATTGCGTCGCTATGAAATACAATGGGTCCTATGACTTCTCCTTCTAAATCGAGTATCGTTTCTATGGAAACGACAGGATTTTCTTTAGGGATACGACAATCTCATTTCCGATCCACTAATCCTTCTTTACTGCGTCCCTCACTCCCACACATTGACGAATTCACACGGAAATTGCGTCGCAGTGAAATACTATGGGTTCTATGACTTCTCCTTCTAAATCGAGTAACGTTTCAATGGAAACGACTGGCTTTTCTTTTGCGATACAAGTATCTCCTTCTCGATGCACTATTCCTTCTTTATTGCATCCCTAGCTCCCTCACATTGACGAATTAACACAGAAACTGCTTCGCTCTGGAATACTATGGGTTCTATGACTTCTCCTTCTAAATCGAGTAACGTTACTATGGAAACGACAGGATTTTCTTTTGGGATACGACAATCTCATTTCCGATCCACTAATCCTTCTTTACTGCGTCTCTCACTCCCACACATTGACAAATTCACACGGAAATTCCGTCGCTCTGAAATACTATGGGTTCTATGACTTCTCCATCTAAATCGAGTAACGTTTCTATGGAAACGACAGGATTTTCTTTTGGGATACGACAATCTCATTTCCGGTCCACTAATCCTTCTTTACTGCATCCCTCACTCCCACACATTGACGAATTCACACGGAAATTGCGTCGCTATGAAATACTATGTGTTCTAAGACACTTCCTTCTAAATCGAGTAACGTTTCTATGGAAACGACAGAATTTTCTTTTGGGATACGACAATCTCTTTTACGATCCACTAATCCATTTTTAACGGATCCCTCACACCCACACATAGACGAATTCACACGGAAATTGGGTCGCTATGAAATACTATGGGTTCTATTACTTCTCCTTCTAAACCGAGTTACGTTTCTATGGAAACGATAGGATTTTCTTTTGGGATACGACAATCTCATTTCCGATCCACTAATCCTTCTTTACTGCATCTCTCACTCCCACTCATTGACGAATTCACACGGAAATTGCGTCGCTATGAAATACTATGGGTTCAATGCCTTCTCCTTCTAAATCGAGTAACGTTTCTATGGAAACGACAGGATTTTCTTTTGGGATACGACAATCTCATGTCCGATCCACTAATCCTTCTTTACTGCATCCCTCACTCCTTCACATTGACGAATTAACACGGACATTGCGTCGCTATGAAATACTATGGGTTCTAAGACATTTCCTTCTAAATCGAGTAACGTTTCTATGGAAACGACAGGATTTTCGTTTGGGATACGACAATCACATTTCCGATCCACTAATCCTTGTTTACTGCATCCCTCACTCCCACACATTGACGAATTCACACGGAAATATCGTCGCTATGAAATACTATGTGTTCCAAGACATTTCCTTCTAAATCGAGTAACGTTTCGATGGAAACGACAGGATTTTCTTTTGGGATACGACAATCTCATTTCCGATCCACTAATCCTTCTTTACTGCATCCCTCACTCCCACACATTGACGAATTCACACGGAAATTGCGTCGCTATGAAATACTATGTGTTCTAAGACTTTTCCTTCTAAATCGAGTAACGTACCTATGGAAACGACTGGATTTTCTTTTGGGATACGACAATCTCATTTCGGATCCACTAATCCTTCTTTACTGCATCCCTCACTCCCACTCATTGACGAATTCACACGGAAACTGCGTCGCTATGAAATACTATGTGTTCTAAGACTTTTCCTTCTAAATCGAGTAACGTTTCTATGGAAACGACAGGATTTTCTTTTGGGATAAGACAGTCACATTTCCGATCCTCTAATCCTTCTTTACTGCATCCCTCACTCCCACTCATTGACGAATTCACACGGAAATTGCGCCGCTATGAAATTCTGTGTGTTCTAAGACATTTCCTTCTAAATCGAGTAACGTTTCTATGGAAACGACAGGATATTCTTTTGGGATACGACAATCACATTTCCGATCCGCTAATCCTTCTTTACTGCATCCCTCACTCCCACACAATGTCGAATTCACACGTAAATTGCGTCGCTATGAAATACTATGAGTTCTAAGACATTTCCTTCTAAATCGAGTAACGTTTCTATGGAAACGACACGATTTTCTTTTGGGATACGACAATCACATTTCCGATCCACTAATCCTCCTTCACTGCATCCTTCACTCCCACACATTGACGAATTCACACGGAAATTGCGTCGCTATGAAATACTATGTGTTCTAAGACATTTCCTTCTAAATCGAGTAACGTATCTATGGAAACGACAGGATTTTCTTTTGAGATACGACAATCTCAATTCCGATCCACTAATCCTTCTTTACTGCATCCCTCACTCCCACACATTGACGAATTAACACAGCAATTGCGTCGCAATGAAATACTATGTGTTCTAAGACATTTCCTTCTAAATCGAGTAACGTTTCTATGGAAACGACAGGATTTTTTTTTGGGATACGACAATCACATTTCCGTTCCACTAATCGTTGTTTACTGCATCCCTCACTCCCACACATTGACGAATTAACACGGAAATTGCGTCGCTATGAAATACTATGTGTTGCAAGACATTTCCTTCTAAATCGAGTAACGTTTCTATGGAAACAACAGGATTTTCTTTTGTGATACGACAATCTCATTTCCGATCCACTAATCCGTCCTTACTGCATCCCTCACTCCCACACATTGACGAATTCACACGGAAATTGCGTCGCTATGAAATACTATGTGTTCTAAGACATTTCCTTCTAAATCGAGTAACGTATCTATGGAAACGACAGGATTTTCTTTTGGGATACGACAATCTCATTTCCGATCCACTAATCCTTCTTTACTGCATCCCTCACTCCCACACATTGACGAATTCACACGGAAATTGCGTCGCTATGAAATACTATGTGTTCTAAGACATTTCCTTCTAAATCGAGTAACGTATCTATGGAAACGACAGGATTTTCTTTTGGGATACGACAATCTCATTTCCGATCCACTAATCCTTCTTTACTGCATCCCTCACTCCCACTCATTGACGAATTCACAAAGGAAACTGCGTCGCTATGAAATACTATGTGTTCTAAGACATTTCCTTCTAAAT
>NW_025728287.1:4887329-4921813 GCF_021461385.2 Schistocerca piceifrons
ATGGGTTCTATGAATTCTCCTTCTAAATCGAGTAACGTTTCTATGGAAACGACAGGATTTTCTTTCGGGATACGACAATCACATTTCCGATCCACTAATCCTTCTTTACTGCATCCCTCACTATCACACATTGACGAATTCACACGGAAATTGCGTCGCTATGAAATACTATGTGTTCTAAGACATTTCCTTCTAAATCGAGTAACGTTTCTATGGAAACGACAGGATTTTTTTTTATGATACGACAATTACATTTTTGATCCACTAATCCTTCTTTGCTGCATCCCTCACTAACACACATTGACGAATTCACACGAAAATTGCGTCGCTATGAAATACTATGTGACCTCTGACATTTCCTTCTAAATCGAGTAACGTTTCAATGGAAACGATAGGATTTTCTTTTGGGATACGACAATCACATTTCCGATCCACTAATCCTTCTTTACTGCATCCCTCACTCCCACTCATTGACGAATTCACACGGAAATTGCGTCGCTATGAAATACTATGTGTTCTAAGACTTCTCCTTCTAAATCGAGTATGGTTTCTATGGAAACGACTGGCTTTTCTTTTGCGATACGGGTATCTCCTTCCCGATGCACTATTCCTTCTTTATTGCATCCCTAGCTCCCTCACATTGACGAATTAACACAGAAATTGAGTCGCTATGAAACACCATGGGTTCTATGACTTCTCCTTCTAAATCGAGTAACGGTTCTATGGAAACGACAGGATTTTCTTTTGGGATACGACAATCTCATTTCCGACCCACTAATCCTTCTTTACTGCATCCCTCACTCCCACATATTGACGAATTCACTCGGAAATTGCGTCGCTATGAAATACTATGAGTTCTATGACTTTTCCATCTAAATCGAGTAACGTTTCAATGGAAACGACAGGATTTTCTTTTGGAATACGACAATCACATTTCCGATCCACTAATCCTTCATTACTGCATCCCTCACTCCCACACATTGACGAATTCACACGGAAATTGCGTCGCTATGAAATACTATGTGTTCTAAGTCATTTCCTTCTACATCGAGTAACGTTTCTATGGAAACGACAGGCTCTTCTTTTGGGATACGACAATCTCATTTCCGATCCACTAATCCTTCTTTACTGCATCCCTCACTCCCACTTATTGTGAATTCACACGGAAATTGCGTCACTATGAAATTATATGGGTTCCATGACAATTCCTTCTAAATCGAGTAGCGTTTCTATGGAAACGACAGGATTTTCTTTTGGGATACGACAATCTCATTTCCGATCCACTAATCCTGCTTTACTGCATCCCTCACACCCACTCATTGACGAATTCACACGGAAATTGCGTCGCTATGAAATACTATGTGTTCTAAGACTTGTCCTTCTAAATCGCGTATAGTTTCTATGGAAACGACTGGCTTTTCTTTTGCGATACGGGTATCTCCTTCCCGATGCACTATTCCTTCTTTATTGCATCCCTAGCTCCCTCACATTAACGAATTAACACAGAAATTGAGTCGCTATGAAACACCATGGGTTCTATGACTTCTCCTTCTAAATCGAGTAACGTTTCTATGGAAACGACAGGATTTTCTTTTGGGATACGACAATCTCATTTCCGATCCACTAATCCTTCTTTACTGCATCCCTCACTCCCACATATTGACGAATTCACTCGGAAATTGCGTCGCTATGAAATACTATGAGTTCTATGATTTTTCCATCTAAATCGACTAACGTTTCTATGGAAACGACAGGATTTTCTTTTGGGATACGACAATCTCATTTCCGATCCACTAATCCTTCTTTACTGCATCCCTCACTCCCACTTATTGTGAATTCACACGGAAATTGCGTCACTATGAAATTATATGGGTTCTATGACATTTCCTTCTAAATCGAGTAACGTTTCTATGGAAACGACAGGATTTTCTTTTGGGATACGACAATCTCATTTCCGATCCACTAATCCTTGTTTACTGCATCCCTCACTCTCACTCATTGACGAATACATACGGAAATTGCGTCGCTATGAAATACTTTTTGTTCTATGACTTCTCCTTGTAAATCGAGTAACGTTTCTATGGAAATTACAGGATTTTCTTTTGGGATACGACAATCTCATTTCCGATCCCTTAATCCTTCTCTACTGCATCCCTCACTCCCACACATTGACGAATTCACACGGAAATAGCGTCGCTATGAATTACTGTGTGTTCTAAGACATTTCCTTCTAAATCGAGTAATGTTTCTATGGCGTCGCTATGAAATACTATGTGTTCTAAGACATTTCCTTCTAAATCGAGTAACGTTTCTATGGAAACGGCAGGATTTTCTTTTGGGATACGACAATCTTATTTCGGATCCACTAATCCTTCTTTACTGCATCCCTCACTCCCACTCATTGACGAATTCACACGGAAATTGCGTCGCTATGAAATACAATGGGTTCTATGACATTTCCTTCTAAATCGAATAACGTTTCTATGGAAACGACAGGATTTTCTTTTGGGATACGACAATCACATTTCCGATCCACTAATCCTTCTTTACTGCATTCCTCACTCCCACTCATTGACGAATTCACACTGAAATTCCGTCGCTATGAAATACTATGTGTTCTAAGACATTTCCTTCTAAATCGTGTAACGTTTCTATGGAAACGACAGGATTTTCTTTTGGGATACGACAATCATATTCCGATCCACTAATCCTTCATTACTGCATCCCTCACTCCCACACACTGACGAATTCACACGTAAATTGCGTCGCTATGAAATACTATGTGTTCTAAGTCATTTCCTTCAACATCGAGTAACGTTTCTATGGAAACGACAGGCTTTTCTTTTGGGATACGACAATCTCATTTCCGATCCACTAATCCTTCTTTACTGCATCCCTCACTCCCACTAATTGACGAATTCACACGGAAATTGCGTCGCTATGAAATACTATGGGTTCTATGACATTTCCTTCTAAATCGAGTAACGTTCCTATGGAAACGACAGGATTTTCTTTTGGGATACGACAATCTCATTTCCGATCCACTAATCCTTCTTTACTGCATCTCTCACTCCCACTCATTTGTGAATTCACACGCAAATTGCGTCGCTATGATATACTATGGGTTCTAAAACATTTCCTTCTAAATCGAGTAACGTTTCTATGGAAACGACAGGATTTTCTTTTGGGATACGACAATCTCATTTGCGATCCACTAATCCTTCTTTACTGCATCCCTCACTCCCACTCATTGACGAATTCACACGGAAATTGCGTCGCTATGAAATACTATGGGTTCTATGACATTTCCTTCTAAATCGAATAACGTTTCTATGGAAACGACAGGATTTTCTTTTGGGATACGACAATCTCATTTCCGATCCACTAATCCTTCTTTACTGCATCCCTCACTCCCACTCATTGACGAATTCACACGTAAATTGCGTCGCTATGAGATACTATGTGTTCTAAGACATTTCCTTCTAAATCGAGTAACGATTCTATGGAAACGACACGATTTTCTTTTGGGATACGACAGCCACATTTCCGATCCACTAATCCTTCTTTACTGCATCCCTCACTCCCACGCATTGACGAATTAACACAGCAATTGCGTCGCAATGAAATACTATGGGTTCTATGACTTCTCCTTCTAAATCGAGTATCGTTTCTATGGAAACGACTGGCATTTCTTTTGCGATACGAGTATCTCCTTCTCGATTCAGTATTCCTTCATTATTGCATCCCTAGCTCCCTCACATTGACGAATTAACATTGAAATTGAGTCGCTATGAAATACTATGGGTTCTATGACTTCTCCTTCTAATCGAGTAACGTTTCTATGGAAACGACACAATTTTCTTGTGGGATACGACAATCTCATTTCCGATCCACTAATCCGTCATTACTGCATCCCTCACTCCCACACATTGACGAATTCACACGGAAATGGCGTCGCTATGAAATACTATGTGTTCTAAGACATTTCCTTCTAAATCGAGTAACGCTTCTATGAAAACGACCGGATTTTCTTTTGGGATACGACAATCACACTTGCGATCCACTAATCCTTCTCTACTGCATCCCTCACTCCCACACATTGACGAATTCACATGGAAATTGCGTCGCTATGAAATACTATGGGTTCTACGACTTCTTCTTCTAAATCGAGTAACGTTTCTATGGAAACGACAGGATTCTCTTTTGGGATACGACAATCTCATTTCCGATCCACTAATCCTTCTTTACTGCATCCCTCACTCCCACTCAGTGACGAATTCACACGGAAATTGCGTCGCTATGAAATACTATGTGTTCTAAGACTTCTCCTTCTAAATCGAGTATCATTTCTATGGAGACGATTGGCTTTTCTTTTGCGATACGAGTATCTCCTTCTCGATGCACTATTCCTTCTTTATTGCATCCCTAGCTCTCTCACATTGACGAATTAACACAGAAATTGAGTCGCTATGAAATACTATGGGTTCTATGACTTCTCCTTCTAAATCGAGTAACGTTTCTAGTGAAAGGACAGGATTTTCTTTTGGGATACGACAATCTCATTTCCGGTCCACTAATCCTTCTTTACTGCATCCCTCACTCCCACTCATTGACGAATTCACACGGAAATTGCGTCGCTATGAAATACTATGTGTTCTAAGACATTTCCTTCAAAATCGAGTAACGTTTCTATGGAAACGACAGGATTTTCTTTTGGGATACGAAAATCACTTTTCCGATCCACTAATCCTTCTTTACTGCATCCCTCACTCCCACACATTGACGAATTCACACGGAAATTGCGTCGCTATGATATACTATGTGTGCTAAGACATTTCCTTCAAAATCGAGTAACGTTTCTATGGAAACAACAGGATTTTCTTTAGGGATAAGACAATCACATTTCCGATCCACTAATCCTTCTTTGCTGCATCCCTCACTCCCACTCACTGACGAATTCACACGGAAATTGCGTCGCTATGAAATACTATGTGTTCTAAGACATTTCCTTCTAAATCGAGTAACATTTCTATGGAAACGACAGGATTTTCTTTTGGGATACGACAATGACATTTCCGATCCACTAATCCTTCTTTACTGCATCCCTCACTCCCACTCATTGACGAATTCACACGGAAATTGCGTCGTTATGAAATACTATGTGTTCTAAGACATTTCCTTCTAAATCGAGTAACGTTTCTATGGAAACGACAGGACTTTCTTTTGGGAAACGACAATCTCATTTCCGATCCACTAATCTTTCTATACTGCATCCCTCACTCCCACTCATTGACGAATTCACACGGAAATTGCGTCGCTATGAAATACTATGTGTTCTAAGACTTCTCCTTCTAAATCGAGTATTATTTCTATGGAAACGACTGGCTTTTCTTTTGCGATACGAGTATCTCCTTCTCGATGCACTATTCCTTCTTTATTGCATCCCTAGCTCTCTCACATTGACGAATTAACACAGAAATTGAGTCGCTATGAAATACTATGGGTTCTATGACATCTCCTTCTAAATCGAGTAACGTTTCTATGGAAACGACAGGATTCTCTTTTGGGATACGACAATCACATTTCTGATCCACTAATCCTTCTTTACTGCATCCCTCACTCCCACACATTGACGAAATCACACGGAAATTGCGTCGCTATGAAATACTATGTGTTCTAAGACATTTCCCTCTAAATCGAGTAACATTTCTATGGAAACAACAGGATTTTCTTTTGGGATGCGACAATCACATTTCCTATCCACTAATCCTTCTTTACTGCATCCCTCACTCCCACTCACTGGCGAATTCACACGGAAATTGCTTCGCTATGAAATACTATGTGTTCTAAGACATTTCCTTCTAAATCGAGTAACATTTCTATGGAAACGACAGGATTTTCTTTTGGGATACGACAATCACATTTCCTATCCACTAATCCTTCTTTACTGCATTCCTCACTCCCACTCATTGACGAATTCACACTGAAATTGCGTCGCTATGAAATACTATGTGTCCTAAGACATTTCCTTCTAAATCGTGTAACGTTTCTATGGAAACCACAGGATTTTTTTTTGGGATACGACAATCTCATTTCCGATCCACTAATCCTTCTTTACTGCATCCCTCACTCCCACACATTGACGAATTCACTCGGAAATTTCGTCGCTATGAAATACTATGATTTCTATGACTTTTCCTTCTAAATCGAGTAACGTTTCTATGGAAACGACAGGATTTTCTTTTGGGATACGACAATCACATTTCCGATCCACTAATCCTTCACTACTGCATCCCTCACTCCCACACATTGACGAATTCACACGGAAATTGCGTCGCTATGAGATACTATGTGTTCTAAGACATTTCCTTCTAAATCGAGTAACGTTTCTATGGAAACGACAGGATTTTCTTTTGGGATACGACAGCCACATTTCCGATCCACTAATCCTTCTTTACTGCATCCCTCACTCCCACGCATTGACGAATTAACACAGCAATTGCGTCGCAATGAAATACTATGGGTTCTATGACTTCTCCTTCTAAATCGAGTATCGTTTCTATGGAATCGACTGGCATTTCTTTTGCGATACGAGTATCTCCTTCTCGATTCACTATTCCTTCTTTATTGCATCCCTAGCTCCCTCACATTGACGAATTAACATTGAAATTGAGTCGCTATGAAATACTATGGGTTCTATGACTTCTCCTTCTAAATCGAGTAACGTTTCTATGGAAACGAGACGATTTTCTTTTGGGATACGACAATCACATTTCCGATCCACTTATCCGTCATTACTGCATCCCTCACTCCCACTCATTGACGAATTCACACGGAAATTGCGTCGCTATGAAATACTATGGGTCCTACGACATTTCCTTCTAAATCGAGTAACGTTTCTACGGAAACGACAGGATTATCTTTTGGGATACGACAATGACATTTCCGATCCACTAATCCTTCTTTACTGCATCCCTCACTCCCACACATTGACGAATTCACACGGAAATTGCGTCGCTATGAAATACTATGTGTTCTAAGACATTTCCTTCTAAATCGAGTAACGTTTCTATGGAAACGACAGGATTTTCGTTTGGGATATGACAATCACATTTGCGATCCACTAATCCTTCTCTACTGCATCCCTCACTCCCACACATTGACGAATTCACATGGAAATTGCGTCGCTATGAAATACTATGGTTTCTATGACCTCTTCTTCTAAATCGAGTAACGTTTCTATGGAAACGACAGGATTTTCTTTTGGGATACGACAATCTAATTTCCGATCCACTAATCCTTCTTTACTGCATCCCTCACTCCCACTCAGTGACGAATTCACACGGAAATTGCGTCGCTATGAAGTACTATGTGTTCTAAGACTTCTCCTTCTAAATCGAGTATCATTTCTATGGAGACGACTGGCTTTTCTTTTGCGATACGAGTATCTCCTTCTCGATGCACTATTCCTTCTTTATTGCATCCGTAGCTCTCTCACATTGACGAATTAACACAGAAATTGAGTCGCTATGAAATACTATGGGTTCTATGACTTCTCCTTCTAAATCGAGTAACGTTTCTATTGAAAGGACAGGATTTTCTTTTGGGATACGACAATCTCATTTCCGATCCACTAATCCTTCTTTACTGCATCCCTCACTCCCACACATTGACGAATTCACACGGAAATTGCGTCGCTATGAAATACTATGTGTTCTAAGACATTTCCTTCAAAATCGAGTAACGTTTCTATGGAAACGACAGGATTTTCTTTTGGGATACGACAATCTCATTTCCGATCCACTAATCCTTCTTTACTGCATCCCTCACTCCCACACATTGACGAATTCACACGGAAATTGCGTCGCTATGAAATACTATGTGTTCTAAGACATTTCCTTCAAAATCGAGTAACGTTTCTATGGAAACAACAGGATTTTCTTTAGAGATAAGACAATCACATTTTCGATCCACTAATCCTTCTTTACTGCATCCCTCACTCCCACTCACTGTCGAATTCACACGGAAATTGCGTCGCTATGAAATACTATGTGTTCTAAGACATTTCCTTCTAAATCGAGTAACATTTCTATGGAAACGACAGGATTTTCTTTTGGGATACGACAATCACATTTCCGATCCACTATTCCTTCTTTACTGCATCCCTCACTCCCACACATTGACGAATTCACACGGAAATTGCGTCGCTATGAAATACTATGTGTTCTAAGACATTTCCTTCTAAATCGAGTAACGTTTCTATGGAAACGACAGGATTTTCTTTTGGGATACGGCAATTTCATTTCCGATCCACTAATCCGTCATTACTGCATCCCTCACTCCCAGTCATTGACGAATTCACACGGAAATTGCGTCGCTATGAAATACTATGTGTTCTAAGACTTCTCCTTCTAAATCGAGTAACGTTTCTATGGAAACGACAGGATATTCTTTTGGGATACGACAATCTCATTTCCGATCCACTAATCCTTCTTTACTGCATCCCTCAGCCCCACAGATTGACGAATTAACACAGCAATTGCGTCGCAATGAAATACTATGGGTCCTACGACATTTCTTTCTTTATCGAGTAACGTTTCTATGGAAACGACAGGATATTCTTTTGGGATACGACAATCTCATTTCCGATCCACTAATCCTTCTTTACTGCATCCCTCACTCCCACACATTGACGAATTCACATGGAAATTGCGTCGCTATGAAATACTATGGGTTCTATGACTTCTTCTTTTAAATCGAGTTACGTTTCTATGGAAACGACAGGATTTTCTTTTGGGATACGACAATCTCATTTCCGATCCACTAATCCTTCCTTACTGCATCCCTCACCCCCACTCATTGACGAATTCACACGGAAATTGCGTCGCTATGAAATACTATGTGTTCTAAGACATTTCCTTCTAAATCGAGTAACGTTTCTATGGAAACGACAGGATTTTCTTTTGGGATACGACAATCTCATTTCCGATCCACTAATCTTTCTATACTGCATCCCTCACTCCCACTCATTGACGAATTCACACGGAAATTGCGTCGCTATGAAATACTATGTGTTCTAAGACTTCTCCTTCTAAATCGAGTATTATTTCTATGGAAACGACTGGCTTTTCTTTTGCGATACGAGTATCTCCTTCTCGATGCACTATTCCTTCTTTATTGCATCCCTAGCTCTCTCACATTGACGAATTAACACAGAAATTGAGTCGCTATGAAATACTATGGGTTCTATGACTTCTCCTTCTAAATCGAGTAACGTTTCTATTGAAACGACAGGAATTTCTTTTGGGATACGACAATCTCATTTCCGATCCACTAATCCTTCTTTACTGCATCCCTCACTCCCACTCATTGACGAATTCACACGGAAATTGCGTCGCTATGAAATACTATGTGTTCTATGACTTCTCCTTCTAAATCGAGTAACGTTTCTATGGAAACGACAGGATTTTCTTTTGGGATACGACAATCACATTTCCGATCCACTAATCCTTCTTTACTGCATCCCCCACTCCCACACATTGACGAAATCACACGGAAATTGCATCGCTATGAAATACTATGTGTTCTAAGACATTTCCTTCTAAATCGAGTAACGTTTCTATGGAAACGACGGGATTTTGTTTTGGGATGCGACAATCACATTTCCGATCCACTAATCCTTCTTTATTGCATCCCTCACCCCCACACATTGACGAATTCACACGGAAATTGCGTCGCTATGAAATACAATGGGTTCTATGACATTTCCTTCTAAATCGAATAACGTTTCTATGGAAACGGCAGGATTTTGTTTTGGGATACGACAATTACATTTCCGATCCACTAAACCTTCTTTACTGCATTCCTCACTCCCACTCATTGACGAATTCACACTGAAATTGCGTCGCTATGAAATACTATGTGTTCTAAGACATTTCCTTCTAAATCGTGTAACGTTTCTATGGAAACCACAGGATTTTCTTTTGGGATACGACAATCTCGGTTCCGATCCACTAATCCTTCTTTACTGCATCCCTCACTCCCACACATTGACGAATTCACTCGGAAATTTCGTCGCTATGAAATACTATGAGTTCTACGACTTTTCCTTCTAAATCGAGTAACGTTTCTATGGAAACGACAGGATTTTCTTTTGGGATACGACAATCTCATTTCCGATCCACTAATCCTTCTTTACTGCATCCCTCACTCCCACTCATTGACGAATTCACACGGAAATTGCGTCGCTATGAAATACTATGTGTTCTATGACTTCTCCTTCTAAAACGAGTAACGTTTCTATGGAAACGACAGGATTTTCTTTTGGGATACGACAATCACATTTCCGATCCACTAATCCTTCTTTACTGCATCCCTCACTCCCAAACAATGACGAAATCACACGGAAATTGCGTCGCCATGAAATACGAGTACTATGTGTTCTAAGACATGTCCTTCTAAATCGAGTAACGTTTCTATGGAAACGACGGGATTTTCTTTTGGGATGCGACAATCACATTTCCGATCCACTAATCCTTCTTTATTGCATCCCTCACTCCCATACATTGACGAATTCACACGGAAATTGAGTCGCTATGAAATACTATGTGTTCTAAGACATTTCCTTCTAAATCGAGTAATGTTTCTATGGAAACGACAGGATTTTCTTTTGGGATACGACAATCACATTTCCTATCCACTAATCCTTCTTTACTGCATCTCTCACTCCCACTCACTGGCGAATTCACACGGAAATTGCTTCGCTATGAAATACTATGTGTTCTAAGACCTTTCCATCTAAATCGAGTAACATTTCTATGGAAACGACAGGACTTTCTTTTGGGATACGACAATCACATTTCCGATCCACTAATCCTTCTTTACTGCATCCCTCACTCCCACTCATTGACGAATTCACACGGAAGTTGCGTCGCTATGAAATACAATGGGTTATATGACATTTCCTTCTAAATCGAATAACGTTTCTATGGAGACGACATGATTTTCTTTTGGGATACGACAATCACATTTCCGATCCACTAATCCTTCTTTACTGCATTCCTCACTCCCACTCATTGACGAATTCACACTGAAATTGCGTCGCTATGAAATACTATGTGTTCTAAGACATTTCCTTCTAAATCATGTAACGTTTCTATGGAAACCACAGGATTTTCTTTTGGGATACGACAATCTCATTTCCGATCCACTAATCCTTCTTTACTGCATCCCTCACTCCCACACATTGACGAATTCACTCGGAAATTTCGTCGCTATGAAATACTATGAAATCTATGACTTTTCCTTCTAAATCGAGTAACGTTTCTATGGAACCGACAGGATTTTCTTTTGGGATACGACAATCACATTTCCGATCCACTAATAATTCATTACTGCATTCCTCACTCCCACACATTGACGAATTCACACGTAAATTGCGTCGCTATGAAATACTATGTGTTCTAAGTCATTTCCTTCAACATCGAGTAACGTTTCTATGGAAACGACAGGCTTTTCTTTTGGGATACGACAATCTCATTTCCGATCCACTAATCCTTCTTTACTGCATCCCTCACTCCCACTAATTAACGAATTCGAACGGAAATTGCGTCGCTATGAAATACTATGGGTTCTATGACATTTCCTTCTAAATCGAGTAACGTTTCTATGGAAACGACAGGATTCTCTTTTGGGATACGACAATCTCATTTCCGATCCACTAATCCTTCTTTACTGCATCCCTCACTCCCACTCATTGACGAATTCACACGAAAATTGCGTCGCTATGAGATACTATGTGTTCTAAGACATTTCCTTCTAAATCGAGTAACGTTTCTATGGAAACGGCAGGATTTTCTTTTGGGATACGACAGCCACATTTCCGATCCACTAATCCTCCTTTACTGCATCCCTCACTCCCACGCATTGACGAATTAACACAGCAATTGCGTCGCAATGAAATACTATGGGTTCTATGACTTCTCCTTCTAAATCGAGTATCGTTTCTATGGAAACGACTGGCATTTCTTTTGCGATACGAGTATCTCCTTCTCGATTCACTATTCCTTCTTTATTGCATCCCTAGCTCCCTCACATTGACGAATTAACATTGAAATTGAGTCGCTATGAAATACTATGGGTTCTATGACTTCTCCTTCTAAATCGAGTAACTTTTCTATGGAAACGACACGATATTCTTTTGGGATACGACAATCTCATTTCCGATCCACTAATCCGTCATTACTGCATCCCTCACTCCCACACATTGACGAATTCACACGGAAATGACGTCGGTATGAAATACTATGTGTTCTAGGACATTTCCTTCTAAATCGAGTAACGCTTCTATGAAAACGACAGGATTTTCTTTTGGGATACGACAATCACAATTGCGATCCACTAATCCTTCTCTACTGCATCCCTCACTCCCACACATTGACGAATTCACATGGAAATTGCGTCGCTATGAAATACTATGGGTTTTATGACTTCTTCTTCTAAATCGAGTAACGTTTCTATGGAAACGACAGGATTTTCTTTTGGGATACGACAATCTCATTTCCGATCTACTAATCCTTCTTTACTGCATCCCTCACTCCCACTCATTGACGAATTCACACGGAAATTGCGTCGCTATGAAATACTATGTGTTCTAAGACTTCTCCTTCTAAATCGAGTATCATTTCTATGGAGACGACTGGCTTTTCTTTTACGATACGAGTATCTCCTTCTCGATGCACTACTCCTTCTTTATTGCATCCCTAGCTCTCTCACATTGACGAATTAACACAGAAATTGAGTCGCTATGAAATACTATGGGTTCTATGACTTCTCCTTCTAAATCGAGTAACGTTTCTATCGAAAGGACAGGATTTTCTTTTGGGATACGACAATTTCATTTCCGATCCACTAATCCTTCTTTACTGCATCCCTCACTCCCACTCATTGACGAATTCACACGGAAATTGCGTCGCTATGAAATACTATGTGTTCTAAGACATTTCCTTCAAAATCGAGTAACGTTTCTATGGAAACGACAGGATTTTCTTTTGGGATACGACAATCACATTTCCGATCCACTGATCCTTCTTTACTGCATCCCTCACACCCACACATTGACGAATTCACACGGATATTGCGTCGCTATGAAATACTATGTGTTCTAAGACATTTCCTTCAAAATCGAGTAACGTTTCTATGGAAACAACAGGATTTTCTTTAGGGATAAGACAATCACTTTTCCGATCCACTAATCCTTCTTTACTGCATCCCTCACTCCCACTCACTGACGAATTCACACGGAAATTGCGTCGCTATGAAATACTATGTGTTCTAAGACATTTCCTTCTAAATCGAGTAACATTTCTATGGAAACGACAGGATTTTCTTTTGGGATACGACAATCACATTCGCGATCCCCTAATCCTTCTCTACTGCATCCCTCACTCCCACACATTGACGAATTCACATGGAAATTGCGAAGCTATGAAATACCGTGGGTTCTACGACTTCTTCTTCTAAATCCAGTAACGTTTCTACGGAAACGACAGGATTTTCTTTTGGGATACGACAATCTCATTTCCGATCCACTAATCCTTCTGTACTGCATCCCTCACTCCCACTCATTGACGAATTCACACGGAAATTGCGTCGCTATGATATACTATGTGTTCTAAGACATTTCCTTCTAAATCGAGTAACGTTTCTATGGAAACGACAGGATTTTCTTTTGGGATACGACAATCTCATTTCAGATCCACTAATCCTTCTTTACTGCATCCCTCACTCCTACACATTGACGAATTCACACGGAAATTGCGTCGCTATGAAATACTATGTGCTCTAAGACATTTCCCCCTAAATCGAGTAACGTTTCTATGGAAACGACAGGATTTTCTTCTGGGATACGACAATCTCATTTCCGATCCACTAATCCTTCTTTACTGCATCCCTCACTCCCACTCATTGACGAATTCACACGGAAATTGCGTCGCTATGAAATACTATGGGTTCTATGACTTCTCCTTCCAAATCGAGTAACGTTTCTGTGGAAACGACAGGATTTTCTTTTGGGATACGACAATCACATTTCCGATCCACTAATCCTTCTTTACTGCATCCCTCACTCCCACACATTGACGAATTCACATGGAAATTGCGTCGCTATGAAATACTATGGGTTCTATGACTTCATCTTTTAAATCGAGTTACGTTTCTATGGAAACGACAGGATTTTCTTTTGGGATACGACAATCTCATTTCCGATCCACTAATCCTTCCTTACTGCATCCCTCACCCCCACTCATTGACGAATTCACACGGAAATTGCGTCGCTATGAAATACTATGTGTTCTAAGACATTTCCTTCTAAATCGAGTAACGTTTCTATGGAAACGACAGGATTTTCTTTTGGGATACGACAATCTCATTTCCGATCCACTAATCTTTCTATACTGCATCCCTCACTCCCACTCATTGACGAATTCACACGGAAATTGCGTCGCTATGAAATACTATGTGTTCTAAGACTTCTCCTTCTAAATCGAGTATTATTTCTATGGAAACGACTGGCTTTTCTTTTGCGATACGAGTATCTCCTTCTCGATGCACTATTCCTTCTTTATTGCATCCCTAGCTCTCTCACATTGACGAATTAACACAGAAATTGAGTCGCTATGAAATACTATGGGTTCTATGACTTCTCCTTCTAAATCGAGTAACGTTTCTATTGAAACGACAGGAATTTCTTTTGGGATACGACAATCTCATTTCCGATCCACTAATCCTTCTTTACTGCATCCCTCACTCCCACTCATTGACGAATTCACACGGAAATTGCGTCGCTATGAAATACTATGTGTTCTATGACTTCTCCTTCTAAATCGAGTAACGTTTCTATGGAAACGACAGGATTTTCTTTTGGGATACGACAATCACATTTCCGATCCACTAATCCTTCTTTACTGCATCCCCCACTCCCACACATTGACGAAATCACACGGAAATTGCATCGCTATGAAATACTATGTGTTCTAAGACATTTCCTTCTAAATCGAGTAACGTTTCTATGGAAACGACGGGATTTTGTTTTGGGATGCGACAATCACATTTCCGATCCACTAATCCTTCTTTATTGCATCCCTCACCCCCACACATTGACGAATTCACACGGAAATTGCGTCGCTATGAAATACAATGGGTTCTATGACATTTCCTTCTAAATCGAGTAACGTTTCTATGGAAACGACAGGATTTTCTTTTGGGATACGACAATCACATTTCCGATCCACTAATCCTTCTTTACTGCATCCCTCACTCCCAAACAATGACGAAATCACACGGAAATTGCGTCGCCATGAAATACGAGTACTATGTGTTCTAAGACATGTCCTTCTAAATCGAGTAACGTTTCTATGGAAACGACGGGATTTTCTTTTGGGATGCGACAATCACATTTCCGATCCACTAATCCTTCTTTATTGCATCCCTCACTCCCATACATTGACGAATTCACACGGAAATTGAGTCGCTATGAAATACTATGTGTTCTAAGACATTTCCTTCTAAATCGAGTAATGTTTCTATGGAAACGACAGGATTTTCTTTTGGGATACGACAATCACATTTCCTATCCACTAATCCTTCTTTACTGCATCTCTCACTCCCACTCACTGGCGAATTCACACGGAAATTGCTTCGCTATGAAATACTATGTGTTCTAAGACCTTTCCTTCTAAATCGAGTAACATTTCTATGGAAACGACAGGACTTTCTTTTGGGATACGACAATCACATTTCCGATCCACTAATCCTTCTTTACTGCATCCCTCACTCCCACTCATTGACGAATTCACACGGAAGTTGCGTCGCTATGAAATACAATGGGTTATATGACATTTCCTTCTAAATCGAATAACGTTTCTATGGAGACGACATGATTTTCTTTTGGGATACGACAATCACATTTCCGATCCACTAATCCTTCTTTACTGCATTCCTCACTCCCACTCATTGACGAATTCACACTGAAATTGCGTCGCTATGAAATACTATGTGTTCTAAGACATTTCCTTCTAAATCATGTAACGTTTCTATGGAAACCACAGGATTTTCTTTTGGGATACGACAATCTCATTTCCGATCCACTAATCCTTCTTTACTGCATCCCTCACTCCCACACATTGACGAATTCACTCGGAAATTTCGTCGCTATGAAATACTATGAAATCTATGACTTTTCCTTCTAAATCGAGTAACGTTTCTATGGAACCGACAGGATTTTCTTTTGGGATACGACAATCACATTTCCGATCCACTAATAATTCATTACTGCATTCCTCACTCCCACACATTGACGAATTCACACGTAAATTGCGTCGCTATGAAATACTATGTGTTCTAAGTCATTTCCTTCAACATCGAGTAACGTTTCTATGGAAACGACAGGCTTTTCTTTTGGGATACGACAATCTCATTTCCGATCCACTAATCCTTCTTTACTGCATCCCTCACTCCCACTAATTAACGAATTCGAACGGAAATTGCGTCGCTATGAAATACAATGGGTTCTATGACATTTCCTTCTAAATCGAGTAACGTTTCTATGGAAACGACAGGATTCTCTTTTGGGATACGACAATCTCATTTCCGATCCACTAATCCTTCTTTACTGCATCCCTCACTCCCACTCATTGACGAATTCACACGAAAATTGCGTCGCTATGAGATACTATGTGTTCTAAGACATTTCCTTCTAAATCGAGTAACGTTTCTATGGAAACGGCAGGATTTTCTTTTGGGATACGACAGCCACATTTCCGATCCACTAATCCTCCTTTACTGCATCCCTCACTCCCACGCATTGACGAATTAACACAGCAATTGCGTCGCAATGAAATACTATGGGTTCTATGACTTCTCCTTCTAAATCGAGTATCGTTTCTATGGAAACGACTGGCATTTCTTTTGCGATACGAGTATCTCCTTCTCGATTCACTATTCCTTCTTTATTGCATCCCTAGCTCCCTCACATTGACGAATTAACATTGAAATTGAGTCGCTATGAAATACTATGGGTTCTATGACTTCTCCTTCTAAATCGAGTAACTTTTCTATGGAAACGACACGATATTCTTTTGGGATACGACAATCTCATTTCCGATCCACTAATCCGTCATTACTGCATCCCTCACTCCCACACATTGACGAATTCACACGGAAATGACGTCGGTATGAAATACTATGTGTTCTAGGACATTTCCTTCTAAATCGAGTAACGCTTCTATGAAAACGACAGGATTTTCTTTTGGGATACGACAATCACAATTGCGATCCACTAATCCTTCTCTACTGCATCCCTCACTCCCACACATTGACGAATTCACATGGAAATTGCGTCGCTATGAAATACTATGGGTTTTATGACTTCTTCTTCTAAATCGAGTAACGTTTCTATGGAAACGACAGGATTTTCTTTTGGGATACGACATTCTCATTTCCGATCCACTAATCCTTCTTTACTGCATCCCTCACTCCCACTCATTGACGAATTCACACGGAAATTGCGTCGCTATGAAATACTATGTGTTCTAAGACTTCTCCTTCTAAATCGAGTATCATTTCTATGGAGACGACTGGCTTTTCTTTTACGATACGAGTATCTCCTTCTCGATGCACTACTCCTTCTTTATTGCATCCCTAGCTCTCTCACATTGACGAATTAACACAGAAATTGAGTCGCTATGAAATACTATGGGTTCTATGACTTCTCCTTCTAAATCGAGTAACGTTTCTATCGAAAGGACAGGATTTTCTTTTGGGATACGACAATTTCATTTCCGATCCACTAATCCTTCTTTACTGCATCCCTCACTCCCACTCATTGACGAATTCACACGGAAATTGCGTCGCTATGAAATACTATGTGTTCTAAGACATTTCCTTCAAAATCGAGTAACGTTTCTATGGAAACGACAGGATTTTCTTTTGGGATACGACAATCACATTTCCGATCCACTAATCCTTCTTTACTGCATCCCTCACACCCACACATTGACGAATTCACACGGATATTGCGTCGCTATGAAATACTATGTGTTCTAAGACATTTCCTTCAAAATCGAGTAACGTTTCTATGGAAACAACAGGATTTTCTTTAGGGATAAGACAATCACTTTTCCGATCCACTAATCCTTCTTTACTGCATCCCTCACTCCCACTCACTGACGAATTCACACGGAAATTGCGTCGCTATGAAATACTATGTGTTCTAAGACATTTCCTTCTAAATCGAGTAACATTTCTATGGAAACGACAGGATTTTCTTTTGGGATACGACAATCACATTCGCGATCCCCTAATCCTTCTCTACTGCATCCCTCACTCCCACACATTGACGAATTCACATGGAAATTGCGAAGCTATGAAATACCGTGGGTTCTACGACTTCTTCTTCTAAATCCAGTAACGTTTCTACGGAAACGACAGGATTTTCTTTTGGGATACGACAATCTCATTTCCGATCCACTAATCCTTCTGTACTGCATCCCTCACTCCCACTCATTGACGAATTCACACGGAAATTGCGTCGCTATGATATACTATGTGTTCTAAGACATTTCCTTCTAAATCGAGTAACGTTTCTATGGAAACGACAGGATTTTCTTTTGGGATACGACAATCTCATTTCAGATCCACTAATCCTTCTTTACTGCATCCCTCACTCCTACACATTGACGAATTCACACGGAAATTGCGTCGCTATGAAATACTATGTGCTCTAAGACATTTCCCCCTAAATCGAGTAACGTTTCTATGGAAACGACAGGATTTTCTTCTGGGATACGACAATCTCATTTCCGATCCACTAATCCTTCTTTACTGCATCCCTCACTCCCACTCATTGACGAATTCACACGGAAATTGCGTCGCTATGAAATACTATGGGTTCTATGACTTCTCCTTCTAAATCGAGTAACGTTTCTATGGAAACGACAGGATTTTCGTTTGGGATATGACAATCACATTTGCGATTAACTAATCCTTCTCTACTGCATCCCTCACTCCCACACATTGACGAATTCACACGGAAATTGCGTCGCTATGAAATACTATGTGTTCTAAGACATTTCCTGCTAAATCGAGTAACGTTTCTATGGAAACGACAGGATTCTCTTTTGGGATACGACAATTACATTTCCGATCCACTAATCCTTCTTTACTGCATCCCTCACTCCCACACATTGACGAAATCACACGGAAATTGCGTCGCTATGAAATACTATGTGTTCTAAGACATTTCCTTCTAAATCGAGTAACGTTTATATGGAAACGACGGGATTTTCTTTTGGGATGCGACAATCACATTTCCGATCCACTAATTCTTCTTTATTGCATCCCTCACTCCCACACATTGACGAATTCACACGGAAATTGCGTCGCTATGAAATACTATGTTTTCTAAGACATTTCCTTCTAAATCGAGTAATGTTTCTATGGAAACGACAGGATTTTCTTTTGGGATACGACAATCACATTTCCGATCCACTAATCCTTCTTTACTGCATCCCTCACTCCCACTCACTGGCGAATTCACACGGAAATTGCTTCGCTATGAAATACTATGTGTTCTAGGACATTTCCTTCTAAATCGAGTAACATTTCTATGGAAACGACAGGATTTTCTTCTGGGATACGACAATCACATTTCCGATCCACTAATCCTTCTTTACTGCATCTTTCACTCCCACACATTGACGAATTCACACGGAAATGGCGTCGCTATGAAATACTATGTGTTCTAATACATTTCCTTCTAAATCGAGTAACGTTTCTATGGAAACGACAGGATTTTCTTTTGGGATACGACTATCTCTTTTCCGATCCACTAATCCTTCTTTACTGCATCACTCACTCCCACTCATTGTCGAATTCACACGGAAATTGCGTCGCTATGAAATACTATGTGTTATAAGACATTTCCTTCTAAATCGAGTAACGTTTCTATAGAAACGACAGGATTTTCTTTTGGGATACGACAATCTCATTTCCGATCCACTAATCCTTCTTTACTGCATCCCTCACTCCCACTCATTGACGAATTCATACGGAAATTGCGTCGCCATGAAATACTTTGGGCTCTATGACTTCTCCTTCTAAATCGAGTAACGTTTCTATGGAAACGACAGGATTTTCTTTTGGGATACGGCAATTTCATTTCCGATCCACTAATCCATCTTTACTGCATCCCTCACTCCCACTCATTGACGAATTCACACGGAAATTGCGTCGCTATGAAATACTATGTGTTTTAAGACATTTCCTTCTAAATGGAGTAACGTTTCTATGGAAACGACAGGATTTTCTTTTGGGATACGACAATCACATTCGCGATCCCCTAATCCTTCTCTACTGCATCCCTCACTCCCACACATTGACGAATTCACATGGAAATTGCGACGCTATGAAATACCGTGGGTTCTACGACTTCTTCTTCTAAATCCAGTAACGTTTCTACGGAAACGACAGGATTTTCTTTTGGGATACGACAATCTCATTTCCGATCCACTAATCCTTCTGTACTGCATCCCTCACTCCCACTCATTGACGAATTCACACGGAAATTGCGTCGCTATGATATACTATGTGTTCTAAGACATTTCCTTCTAAATCGAGTAACGTTTCTATGGAAACGACAGGATTTTCTTTTGGGATACGACAATCTCATTTCAGATCCACTAATCCTTCTTTACTGCATCCCTCACTCCTACACATTGACGAATTCACACGGAAATTGCGTCGCTATGAAATACTATGTGCTCTAAGACATTTCCCCCTAAATCGAGTAACGTTTCTATGGAAACGACAGGATTTTCTTCTGGGATACGACAATCTCATTTCCGATCCACTAATCCTTCTTTACTGCATCCCTCACTCACACTCATTGACGAATTCACACGGAAATTGCGTCGCTACGAAATACTATGGGTTCTATGACTTCTCCTTCCAAATCGAGTAACGTTTCTATGGAAACGACAGGATTTTCTTTTGGGATACGACAATCACATTTCCGATCCACTAATCCTTCTTTACTGCATCCCTCACTCCCACACATTGACGAATTCACACGGAAATTGCGTCGCTATGAAATACTATGTGTTCTAAGATATTTCCTTCTAAATCGAGTATCAGTTCCATGGAAACGACAGGATTTTCTTTTGGGATACGACAATCACATTTCCGATCCACTAATCCTTCTATACTGCATCCCTCACTCCCACTCATTGACGAATTCACACGGAAATTGCGTCGCTATTAAATACTATGTGTTCTAAGACTTCTCCTTTTAAATCGAGTATCGTTTCTATGGAAACGACTGGCTTTTCTTTTGCGATACGAGTATCTCCTTCTCGATGCACTATTCCTTCTTTAATGCATCCCTAGCTCTCTCACATTGACGAATTAACACAGAAATTGAGTCGCTATGAAATACTATGCGTTCTATGACTTCTCCTTCTAAATCGAGTAACGTTTCTATGGAAACGACAGGATTTTCGTTTGGGATATGACAATCACATTTGCGATCCACTAATCCTTCTCTACTGCATCCCTCACTCCCACACATTGACGAATTCACACGGAAATTGCGTCGCTATGAAATACTATGTGTTCTAAGACATTTCCTTCTAAATCGAGTAACGTTTCTATGGAAACGACAGGATTTTCTTTTGGGATACGACAATCACATTTCCGATCCACTAATCTTTCTATACTGCATCCCTCACTCCCACTCATTGACGAATTCACACGGAAATTGCGTCGCTATGAAATACTATGGGTTCTATGACTTCTTCTTCTAAATCGAGTTACGTTTCTATGGAAACGACAGGATTTTCTTTTGGGATACGACAATCTCATTTCCGATCCACTAATCCATCTTTACTGCATCCCTCACTCCCACTCATTGACGAATTCACACGGAAATTGCGTCGCTATGAAATACTATGTGTTCTAAGACATTTCCTTCTAAATCGAGTAACGTTTCAATGGAAACGACAGGATTTTCTTTTGGGATACGACAATCACATTTCCGATCCACTAATCTTTCTATACTGCATCCCTCACTCCCACTCATTGACGAATTCACACGGAAATTGCGTCGCTATGAAATACTATGTGTTCTAAGATTCTCCTTCTAAATCGAGTATTATTTCTATGGAAACGACTGGCTTTTCTTTTGCGATACGAGTATCTCCTTCTCGATGCACTATTCCTTCTTTATTGCATCCCTAGCTCTCTCACATTGACGAATTAACACAGAAATTGAGTCGCTATGAAATACTTTGGGTTCTATGACTTCTCCTTCTAAATCGAGTAACGTTTCTATTGAAACGACAGGATTTTCTTTTGGGATACGACAATCTCATTTCCGATCCACTAATCCTTCTTTATTGCATCCCTCACTCCCACACTTTGACGAATTCACACGGAAATTGCGTCGCTATGAAATACTATGTGTTCTAAGACATTTCCTTGTAAATCGAGTAATGTTTCTATGGAAACGACAGGACTTTCTTTTGGGATACGACAATCACATTTCCTATCCACTAATCCTTCTTTACTGCATCCCTCACTCCCACTCACTGGCGAATTCACACGGAAATTGCTTCGCTATGAAATACTATGTGTTCTAAGACATTTCCTTCTAAATCGAGTAACATTTCTATGGAAACGACAGGATTTTCTTTTGGGATACGACAATCACATTTCCGATCCACTAATCCTTCTTTACTGCATCCCTCACTCCCACACATTGACGAATTCACACGGAAATGGCGTCGCTATGAAATACTACGTGTTCTAATACATTTCCTTCTAAATCGAGTAACGTTTCTATGGAAACGTTAGAATTTTCTTTTGGGATACGACTATCTCTTTTCCGATCCACTAATCCTTCTTTACTGCATCACTCACTCCCACTCATTGACGAATTCACACGGAAATTGCGTCGCTATGAAATACTATGTGTTCTAAGACATTTCCTTCTAAATCGAGTAACGTTTGTATAGAAGCGACAGGATTTTCTTTTGGGATACGACAATCTCATTTCCGATCCACTAATCCTTCTTTACTGCATCCCTCACTCCCACTCATTGACGAATTCACACGGAAATTGCGTCGCCATGAAATACTATGGGCTCTATGACTTCTCCTTCTAAATCGAGTAACGTTTCTATGGAAACGACAGGATTTTCTTTTGGGATACGACAATTTCATTTCCGATCCACTAATCCTTCTTTACTGCATCCCTCACTCCCACGCATTGACGAATACACACGGAAATTGCGTCGCTATGAAATACTATGTGTTTTAAGACATTTCCTTCTAAATGGAGTAACGTTTCTATGGAAACGACAGGATTTTCTTTTGGGATACGACAATCACATTCGCGATCCACTAATCCTTCTCTACTGCATCCCTCACTCCCACACATTGACGAATTCACATGGAAATTGCGACGCTATGAAATACCGTGGGGTCTACGACTTCTTCTTCAAAATCCAGTAACGTTTCTACGGAAACGAAAGGATTTTCTTTTGGGATACGACAATCTCATTTCCGATCCACTAATCCTTCTGTACTGCATCCCTCACTCCCACTCATTGACGAATTCACACGGAAATTGCGTCGCTATGATATACTATGTGTTCTAAGACATTTCCTTCTAAATCGAGTAACGATTCTATGGAAACGACAGGATTTTCTTTTGGGATACGACAATCTCATATCAGATCCACTAATCCTTCTTTACTGCATCCCTCACTCCTACACAATGACGAATTCACACGAAAATTGCGTCGCTATGAAATACTATGTTCTCTAAGACATTTCCCTCTAAATCGAGTAACGTTTCTATGGAAACGACAGGATTTTCTTCTGGGATACGACAATCTCATTTCCGATCCACTAATCCTTCTTTACTGCATCCCTCACTCCCACACATTGACGAATTCACACGGAAATTGCGTCGCTATGAAATACTATGGGTTCTATGACTTCTCCTTCTAAATCGAGTAACGTTTCTATGGAAACGACAGGATTTTCTTTTGGGATACGACAATCACATTTCCGATCCACTAATCCTTCTTTACTGCATCCCTCACTCCCACACATTGACGAATTCACACGGAAATTGCGTCGCTATGAAATACTATGTGTTCTAAGACATTTCCTTCTAAATCGAGTATCAGTTCCATGGAAACGACAGGATTTTCTTTTGGGATACGACAATCACATTTCCGATCCACTAATCCTTCTATACTGCATCCCTCACTCCCACTCTTTGACGAATTCACACGGAAATTGCGTCGCTATTAAATACTATGTGTTCTAAGACTTCTCCTTCTAAATCGAGTATCGTTTCTATGGAAACGACTGGCTTTTCTTTTGCGATACGAGTATCTCCTTCTCGATGCACTATTCCTTCTTTATTGCATCCCTAGCTCTCTCACATTGACGAATTAACACAGAAATTGAGTCGCTATGAAATACTATGCGTTCTATGACTTCTCCTTCTAAATCGAGTAACGTTTCTATTGAAACGACAAGATTTTCTTTTGGGATACGACAATCTCATTTCCGATCCACTAATCCCTCTTAACTGCATCCCTCACTCCCAAACATTGACGAATTCACACGGAAATTGCGTCGCTATGAAATACTATGTGTTCTAAGACATTTCCTTCTAAATCGAGTAACGTTTCTATGGAAACGACAGGATTTTCTTTTGGGATACGACTATCTCATTTCTGATCCACTAATCCTTCTTTACTGCATCACTCACTCCCACTCATTGACGAATTCACACGGAAATTTCGTCGCTATGAAATACTATGTGTTCTAAGACATTTCCTTCTAAATCGAGTAACGTTTCTATAGAAACCACAGGATTTTCTTTTGGGATACGACAATCTCATTTCCGATCCACTAATCCTTCTTTACTGCATCCCTCACTCCCACACATTGACGAATTCACACGGAAATTGCGTCGCTATGAAATACTATGTGTTCTAAGACATTTCCTTCTAAATCGAGTAACGTTTCAATGGAAACGACAGGATTTTCTTTTGGGATTCGACTATCTCATTTCTGATCCACTAATCCTTCTTACTGCATCACTCACTCCCACTCATTGACGAATTCACACGGAAATTGCGTCGCTATGAAATACAATATGTTCTAAGACATTTCCTTCTAAATCGAGTAACGTTTCTATAGAAACGACAGGATTTTCTTTTGGGATACGACAATCTCATTTCCAATCCACTAATCCTTCTTTACTGCATCCCTCACTCCCACTCATTGACGAATTCACACGGAAATTGCGTCGCTATGAAATACTATGGGCTCTGTGACTTCTCCTTCTAGATCGAGTAACGTTTATATGGAAACGACAGGATTTTCTTTTGGGATACGACAATTTCATTTCCGATCCACTAATCCTTCTTTACTGCATCCCTCACTCCCACTCATTGACGAATTCACACGGAAATTGTGTCGCTATGAAATACTATGTGTTCTAATACATTTCCTTCGAAATCGAGTAACGTTTCTATGGAAACGACAGGATATCCTTTTGGGATACGACAATCACATTTCCGATCCACTAATCCTTCTTTACTGCATCCCTCACTCCCACTTATTCACGAATTCACACGGAAATTGAGTCGCTATGGAATACTATGGTTTCTATGACTTCTCCTTGTAAATCGAGTAACGTTTCTATAGAAACGACAGGATTTTCTTTTGGGATACGACAATCTCATTTCCGATCCACTAATCCTTCTTTACTGCATCCCTCACTCCCACTCATTGACGAATTCACACGGAAATTGCGTCGCTATGAAATACTATGGGCTCTATGACTTCTCCTTCTAAATCGAGTAACGTTTCTATGGAAACGACAGGATTTTCTTTTGGGATACGACAATTTCATTTCCGATCCACTAATCCTTCTTTACTGCATCCCTCACTCCCACTTATTCACTAATTCACACGGAAATTGAGTCGCTATGAAATACTATGGGTTCTATGATTTCTCCTTGTAAATCGAGTAACGTTTCTATGGAAACGACAGGATTTTCTTTTGGGATACGACAATCTCATTGCCGATCCACTAATCCTTCTCTACTGCATCCCTCACTCCCACTCATTGACGAAATCACACGGAAATTGCGTCGCTATGAAATACTATGTATTCTACGACATTTCCTTCTAAATCGAGTAACGTTTCTATGGAAACGACTGGATTTTCTTTTGGGATACGACAATCACATTTCCGATCCACTAGTCCTTCTTTATTGCATCCCTCACTCTCACACATTGACGAATTCACACGGAAATTGCGTCGCTATGAAATACTATGTGTTCTAAGACATTTCATTCTAAATCGAGTAACGTTTCTATGGAAACGACAGGATTTTCTTTTGGGATACGACAATCACATTTCCGATCCACTAATCCTTCTTTACTGCATCCCTCACTCCCACTCATTGACGAATTCACACGGAAATTGCGTCGCTATGAAATACTATGTGTTCTAAGACATTTCCATCTAAATCGAGTAACATTTCTATGGAAACGACAGGATTTTCTTTTGGGATACGACAATCACATTTCCGATCCACTAATCCTTCTTTACTGCATCCCTCACTCTCACACATTGACGAATTCACACGGAAATTGCGTCGCTATGAAATACTATGTGTTCTAATACATTTCCTTCTAAATCGAGTAACGTTTCGATGGAAACGACAGGATTTTTATTTTGGGATACGACTATCTCATTTCCGACCCACTAATCCTTCTTTACTGCATCACTCACTCCCACTCATTGACGAATTCACATGGAAATTGCGTCGCTATGTAATACTATGTGTTCTAAGACATTTCCTTCTAAATCGAGTAACGTTTCTATAGAAACGATAGGATTTTCTTTTGGGATACGACAATCTCATTTCCGATCCACTAATCCTTCTTTACTGCATCCCTCACTCCCACTCATTGACGAATTCACACGGAAATTGCGTCGCTATGAAATACTATGGGTTCTATGACTTCTCCTTGTAAATCGAGTAACGTTTCTATGGAAACGACAGGATTTTCTTTTGGGATACGACAATCTCATTGCCGATCCACTAATCCTTCTTTACTGCATCCCTCACTCCCACTCATTGACGAAATCACACGGAAATTGCGTCGCTATGAAATACTATGTGTTCTAAGACATTTCATTCTAAATCGAGTAACGTTTCTATGGAAACGACAGGACTTTCTTTTGGGATACGACAATCACATTTCCGATCAACTAATCCTCCTTTACTGCATCCCTCACTCCCACACATTGACGAATTCACACGGAAATTGCGTCGCTATGAAATACTATGTGTTCTAAGACATTTCCTTCTAAACCGAGTAACGTTTCTATGGAAACGACAGGATTTTCTTTAGGGATACGACAATCACATTTCCGATCCACTAAACCTTCCTTACTGCATCAGTCACTCCCACTCATTGACGAATTCACACAGAAATTGCGTCGCTATGAAATACTATGAGTTCTAAGACATTTCCTTCTAAATCGAGTAACGTTTCTATAGAAACGATAGGATTTTCTTTTGGGATACGACAGTCTCATTTCCGATCCACTAATCATTCTTTACTGCATCCCTCACTCCCACTCATTGACGAATTCACACGGAAATTGCGTCGCTATGAAATACTATGGGCTCTATGACTTCTCCTTCTAAATCGAGTAACGTTTCTATAGAAACGACAGGATTTTCTTTTGGGATACGACGATCTCATTTCCGATCCACTAATCCTTCTTTACTGCATCCCTCACTCCCACTCATTGACGAATTCACACGGAAATTGCGTCGCTATGAAATACTATGGGCTCTATGACTTCTCCTTCTAAATCGAGTGACGTTTCTATGGAAACGACAGGATTTTCTTTTGGGATACGACAATTTCATTTCCGATCCACTAATCCTTCTTTACTGCATCCCTCACTCCCACTTATTCACGAATTCACACGGAAATTGAGTAGCTATGAAATACTATGGGTTCTATGATTTCTCCTTGTAAATCGAGTAACGTTTCTATGGAAACGACAGGATTTTCTTTTCTGATACGACAATCTCATTGCCGATCCACTAATCCATCTTTACTGCATCCCTCACTCCCACTCATTGACGAAATCACACGGAAATTGCGTCGCTATGAAATACTATGTATTCTACGACATTTCCTTCTAAATCGAGTAACGTTTCCATGGAAACGACGGGATTTTCTTTTGGGATACGAGAATCACATTTCCGATCCACTAATCCTTCTTTATTGCATCCCTCACTCTCACACATTGACGAATTCACACGGAAATTGCGTCGCTATGAAATACTATGTGTTCTAAGACATTTCATTCTAAATCGAGTAACGTTTCTATGGAAACGACAGGATTTTCTTTTGGGATACGACAATCACATTTCCGATCTACTAATCCTCCTTTACTGCACCCCTCACTCCCACACATTGACGAATTCACACGGAAATTGCGTCGCTATGAAATACTATGTGTTCTAAGATATTTCCTACTAAATCGAGTAACGTTTCTATGGAAACGACAGGATTTTCTTTAGGTATACGACAATCACATTTCCGATCCACTAATCCTTCTTTACTGCATCCGTCACTCCAACTCATTGACGAATTCACACGGAAATTGCGTCGCTATGAAATACAATGTGTTCTAAGACATTTCCATCTAAATCGAGTAACATTTCTATGGAAACGACAGGATTTTCTTTTGGGATACGACAATCACATTACCGATCCACTAATCCTTCTTTACTGCATCCCTCACTCCCACACATTGACGAATTCACACGGAAATTGCGTCGCTACGAAATACTATGTGTTCTAAGACATTTCCTTCTAAATCGAGTAACGTTTCGATGGAAACGACAGGATTTTCATTTTGGGATACGACTATCTCATTTCCGATCCACTAATCCTTCTTTACTGCATCACTCACTCCCACTCATTGACGAATTCACACGGAAATTGCGTCGCTATGAAATACTATGTGTTCTAAGACATTTCATTCTAAATCGAGTAACGTTTCTATGGAAACGACAGGACTTTCTTTTGGGATACGACAATCACATTTCCGATCCACTAATCGTCCTTTACTGCATCCCTCACTCCCACACATTGACGAATTCACACGGAAATTGCGTCGCTATGAAATACTATGTGTTCTAAGACATTTCCTTCTAAATCGAGTAACGTTTCTATGGAAACGACAGGATTTTCTTTAGGGATACGACAATCACATTTCCGATCCACTAAACCTCCTTTACTGCATCCCTCACTCCCACTCACTGACGAATTCACACGGAAATTGGGTCGCTATGAAATACTATGTGTTCTAAGACATTTCCTTCTAAATCGAATAACATTTCTATGGAAACGACAGGATTTTCTTCTGGGATACGACAATCACATTTCCGATCCACTAATCCTTCTTTACTGCATCCCTCACTCCCACACATTGACGAATTCACACGGAAATTGCGTCGCTATGAAATACTATGTGTTCTAAGACATTTCCTTCTAAATCGAGTATCGTTTCGATGGAAACGACAGGATTTTCTTTTTGGGATACGACTATCTCATTTCCGATCCACTAATCCTTCTTTACTGCATCACTCACTCCCACTCATTGACGAATTCACACGGAAATTGCGCCGCTATGAAATACTATGTGTTCTAAGACATTTCCTTCTAAATCGAGTAACGTTTCTATAGAAACGATAGGATTTTCTTTTGGGATACGACAGTCTCATTTCCGATCCACTAATCCTTCTTTACTGCATCCCTCACTCCCACTCATTGACGAATTCACACGGAAATTGCGTCGCTATGAAATACTATGGGTTCTATGACTTCTCTTTGTAAATCAAGTACCGTTTCTATGGAAACGACAGGATTTTCTTTTGGGATACGACAATCTCATTGCCAATCCACTAATCCTTCTTTACTGCATCCCTCACTCCCACTCTTTGACGAAATCACACGGAAATTGCGTCGCTGTGAAATATTATGTGTTCTAAGACATTTCCTTCTAAATCGAGTAACGTTTCTATGGAAACGACAGGACTTTCTTTTGGGATACGACAATCACATTCCTGATCCACTAAACCTTCTTTACTGCATCCCTCACTCCCACACATTGACGAATTCACACGGAAATTGCGTCGCTATGAAATACTATGTGTTCTAAGACATTTCCATCTAAATCGAGTAACGTTTCTATGGAAACGACAGGATTTTCTTTTGGGATACGACAATCACATTTCTGATCCACTAATCCTTCTTTACTGCATCCCTCACTCCCACACATTGACGAATTCACACGGAAATTGCGTCGCTATGAAATACTATGTGTTCTAAGACATTTCTTTCTAAATCGAGTAACGTTTCGATGGAAACGACAGGATTTTCTTTTGGGATACGACTATCTCATTTCCGATCCAGTAATCCTTCTTTACTGCATCACTCACTCCCACTTATTGACGAATTCACACGGAAATTGCGTCGCTATGAAATACTATGTGTTCTAAGACATTTCCTTCTAAATCGAGTAACGTTTGTACAGAAACGACAGTATTTTCTTTGGGATACGACAATCTCATTTTCGATCCACTAATCCTTCTTTACTGCATCCCTCACTCCCACTCATTGACGAATTCACACGGAAATTGCGTCGCTATGAAATACTATGGGCCCTATGACATCTCCTTCTAAATCGAGTAACGTTTCTATGGAAACGACAGGATTTACTTTTGGCATACGACAATTTCATTTCCGATCCACTAATCCTTCTTTACTGCATCCCTCACTCCCACTCATTGACGAATTCACACGGAAATTGCGTCGCTATGAAATAGTATGTGTTCTAAGACATTTCCTTCGAAATCGAGTAACGTTTCTATGGAAACGAAAGGATTTCCTTTTGAGATACGACAATCACATTTCCGATCCACTAATCCTTCTTTACTGCGTATCTCACTCCCACTTATTCACGAATTCACACGGAAATTGAGTCGCTATGAAATACTATGGGTTCTATGACTTCTCCTTGTAAATCGAGTAACGTTTCTATGGAAACGACAGGATTTTCTTTTGGGATACGACAATCTCATTGCCAATCCACTAATCCTTCTTTACTGCATCCCTCACTCCCACTCATTGACGAAATCACACGGTAATTGCGTCGCTGTGAAATACTATGTGTTCTAAGACATTTCCTTCTAAATCGAGTAACGTTTCTATGGAAACGACAGGACTTTCTTTTGGGATACGACAATCACATTTCCGATCCACTAATCCTTCTTTACTGCATCCCTCACTCCCACACATTGACGAATTCACACGGAAATTGCGTCGCTATGAAATACTATGTGTTCTAAGACATTTCCTTCTAAATCGTGTAACGTTTCTATGGAAACGACAGGATTTTCTTTTGGGATACGACAATCTCATTTCCGATCCACTAATCCTTCTTTACTGCATCCCTCGTTCCCACTCATTGACGAATTCACACGGAAATTGCGTCGCTATGAAATACTATGTGTTCTAAGACATTTCCTTCTAAATCGAGTAGCGTTAATATGGAACCGACAGGATTTTCTTTTGGGATACGACAATCTCATTTCCGATCCACTAATCCTTCTTTACTGCATCCTTCACTCCCACTCATTGACGAATTCACACGGAAATTGCGTCGCTATGAAATACTATGTGTTCTAAGACATTTCCTTCTAAATCGAGTAACGTTTCTATGGAAACAACAGGATTTTCTTTTGGGATACGACAATCTCATTTCCGATCCACTAATCCTTCTTTACTTCATCCCTCACTTCCACTCATTGACGAATTCACACAGAAATTGCGTCGCAATGAAATACTATGGGTTCTATGACTTCTCCTTCTAAATCGAGTAACGTTTCTATGGAAACGACAGGATTTTCTTTTGGGATACGACAATCACTTTTCCGATCCACTAATCCTTCTTTATTGCATCCCTCACTCCCACTCATTGACGAATTCACACGGAAATTGCGTCGCTATGAAATACTATGGGTTCTAAGACATTTCCTTCTAAATCGAGTATCGTTTCTATGGAAACGACAGGTTTTTCGTTTGGGAACGTCAATCACATTTCCGATCCACTAATCCTTCTTTATTGCTTCCCTCACTCCCCCTCATTGACGAATTCACACGGAAATTGCGTCGCTATGAAATACTATGTGCTCTAAGACATTACCATTTAAATCGAGTAATGTTTCTATGGAGACGACAGGATTATCTTTTGGGATACGACAATGACATTTCCGATCCACTAATCCTTCTTTACTGCATCCCTCACTCCCACTCATTGACGAATTCACACAGAAATTGCGTCGGTATGAAATACTATGTGTTCTAAGACATTTCCTTCTAAATCGAGTAACGTTTCTATGGAAACGACAGGATTTTCTTTTGGGATACGACAATCTCATTTCCGATCCACTAATCCTTCTTTACTGCATCCCTCACTCCCACTCATTGACGAATTCACACAGAAATTGCGTCGCTATGAAATACTATGGGTTCTATGACTTCTCCTTCTAAATCGAATAACGTTTCTATGGAAACAACAGGATTCTCTTTTGGGATACGACAATTTCATTTCCGATCCACTAATCCTTCTTTACTGCATCCCTCACTCCCACTCATTGACGAATTCACACGGAAATTGCGTCGCTATGAAATAGTATGTGTTCTAAGACATTTCCTTCGAAATCGAGTAACGTTTCTATGCAAACGACAGGATTTCCTTTTGGGATACGACAATCACATTTCCGATCCACTAATCCTTCTTTACTGCATATCTCACTCCCATTTATTCACGAATTCACACGGAAATTGAGTGGCTATGAAATACTATGGGTTCTATGACTTCTCCTTGTAAATCGAGTAACGTTTCTATGGAAACGACAGGATTTTCTTTTGGGATACGACAATCTCATTGCCGATCCACTAATCCTTCTTTACTGCATCCCTCACTCCCACTCATTGACGAAATCACACGGAAATTGCGTCGCTTTGAAATACTATGTGTTCTAAAACATTTCCTTCTAAATCGAGTAACGTTTCAATGGAAACGACAGGACTTTCTTTTGGGTACGACAATCTCATTTCCGATCCACTAATCCTTCCTTACTGCATCCCTCACTCCCACTCATTGACGAATTCACACAGAAACTGCGTCGCAATGAAATACTATGGGTTCTATGACTTCTCCTTCTAAATCGAGTAACGTTTCTATGGAAACGAAAGGATTTTCTTTTGGGATACGACAATCACTTTTCCGATCCACTAATCCTACTTTATTGCATCCCTCACTCCCACTCATTGACGAATTCACACAGAAATTGCGTCGCTATGAAATACTATGGGTTCTATGACTTCTCCTTCTAAATCGAGTAACGTTTCTATGGAAACGCCAGGATTTTCTTTTGGGATACGACAATCTCATTTCCGATCCACTAATCCTTCTTTACCGCATCCCTCACTCCCACTCATTGACGAATTCACACGGAAATTGCGTCGCTATGAAATACTATGGGTTCTATGACTTCTCCTTCTAAATCGAGTAACGTTTCTATGGAAACGACAAAATTTTCTTTTGAGATACGACAATCTCGTTTCCGATCCACTAATCCTTCTTTACTGCATCCCTCACTCCCACTCATTGACGAATTCACACAGAAATTGCGTCGCTATGAAATACTATTGGTTCTATGACTTCTCCTTCTAAATCGAGTAACGTTTCAATGGAAACGACAGGATTTTCTTTTGGGATACGACAATCTCATTTCCGATCAACTAATCCTTCTTTACTGCATCGCTCATTCCCACACATCGACGAATTCACTCGGAAATTGCGTCGCTATGAAATACTATGTGTTCTAAGACATTTCCTCCTAAATCGAGTAACGTTTCTATGGAAACGACAGGAGTTTCTTTTGTCATACGACAATCACATTTCCGATCCACTAATCCTTCTTTACTGCATCCCTCACTCGCACTCATTGACGAATTATGACAGCAATTGCGTCGCAATAAAATACCATAGGTTCAATGACTTCTCCTTCTAAATCGAGTAACGTTTCTATGGAAACGACAGCATTTTCTTTTGGGATACGACAATCTCACTTCCGATCCTCTAATCCTTCTTTACTGCATCCCTCACTCCCACTCATTGACGAATTCACACGGAAATTGCGTCGCTATGAAATACTATGTGTTCTAAGACATTTCCTTCTAAATCGAGTAACGTTTCTATGGAAACGACAGGATTTTCTTTTGGGATACGA